>NW_020955398.1:816575-970895 GCF_003031625.1 Empidonax traillii | reverse complement strand
TTCTTTACAGAGAGGGTAATCAGGCATTGGAACAGCCTACCCAGAGAGGTGGTGGATTCACCATCCCTGGAGGTTTTTAAAAAGAAATTGGATGTGGCCCTTAGTGCCATGATATAGTAATTGGAGTTGGATCAGGGGTTGGACTTGATGATCTTGGAGGTCTTTTCCAACCCAATCTATTCTATGATTTTATGATTCTATGTTCAGCTGTTACTGCAGAATGATTAATTCCTTAAAGGATCTAGAGAACTGGGACTACGTATGGGAAACTTGGGGTCCAGGCAGTGAGGAAAACCTGTTAGACTGTCTGAGTGTGAGGTGTGTAGGGAGTCAAGCGAGACACCCACTGGGTCACTGGAACTGCCCACTGTGAAGGGGCTTCAAAAGTCTCAGGTGGTGGGAGTGTGACTGCCAGAGTGGCTCCCAGATGGTCAGACAGGAAAGTTTCCCTAATACAGAGATATTCAAGACTGGGCTGCTTTCACCAGACTTCTGAGATGCAGAGGAAGTCTCTAGCAGAGTCTCAACACAGACCAAACCCCATAGTCTGACACCACCACCACCACCACCACCACCACCACCACCACCACCACCACCACAAGGGCATATTTTCCCCTTGCCCAATCCTTTTGTTTGGGATGTTTATGAGAACAGCACTTACCCCAAAGTTCCAGCAAAACCCCACAGTGAAGAGCTGAGGGAAAATGAGGAGGACTATTTATCTCCTAAAAAAATTAAGGACAGCAAAGCTCTCCCTGCTTCAGCTCTGCAGTGAAGAAAGAATCTCCCAAACTCTATCTCCTTGCTCTGCAAGTAGTACACAAATGCAGGCTGATGTTATGGCAAAGCCCACAATGTCAGAGGCACTGTGCAGTCTGTCCAGTGATCATCCTCCACCTCAACCACCCCAATCTAACGACCGCTGTCTGAACTGGCAACAAGCAGAATGAGTGTTTCTTGTCTCATAAAGTACAGAGATCTTGTCAGTGTATTAAAAGATGGATAGAGGTGTTTTATTTGCTCCCGAGTTCCAAAAACCACAAATGCCTTCAAGTGTTCCCAATTTGCCCAAGAAACAAAGCCAAGACACACATTACACGGGAAGGGGGTAGGAAGCCTGCCCAAAAGGTTTGTCCCATTATCAGGAAAAAAATGTAAGTGTTGGGAGTGGCAAAGAACACTCAACAGGGAGGTGAAACCTGGCAAAGAAAGAGACAGATATGTCATGCTGACTTTAAGATAGCTCTGTAAGTAAGGAAAGACACAATAAGCCCGGGGGAACAGTTCGCAGAATGTTATCCCTGATCATATTGTCTCCTTTCCCAGTTTACAGATGAGAGAGTACAAGCCCTGGAAGCCCAAAACAATTTCAGGTTTCCCTGAAATTTCAGGTTTCTACCCTGCCACTGTCTTTTTCCTCAACAAACACAAAACATACACTCAAGTTACACAGCTTCCCATGGAGTGTAAGCAGGGCTTTTCCCACCTGTTTACTTGTCTTCTATCTCTCTTATCCCTCATACTCTTCTTCTATTTACCTTTTGGAAGCACAAGCTCCTTTCTCCACTGCACTTTGCAGCTCTACACTTCTGAAGAGATGTTCACTGTCCCCAAAGCAGCATTTCCTTCGGTAAATGCCAGTCAGTCTGCACTTGTCATGGGGAAAACACCCAAGGCTTGTGAGCTTTTAAGGAGTGTGGCATAACACACCAAGCTTTCTCAGGGCAGTTTTCCCTCACCAGCCTCTTCAGCCTGAGAACTCATGCCTTCTCCACAAAAAGAGATCCTCTTCTCCTTGTATTAAACACCCAGAGAAGCAGCCATGAGATGATGGGCTGGAGGGTGACCTACAAGGAATGGGCGTGCAGTACCCACGACCTGGCTTTTGTCATTACTCTAAATTAGCCCTCTCTGGCATAGAGGTGGTCACAGGTACAAACCACCACGTCAGTCTTTTGACTCTCTTAAGACCTGTGGAAATCATCTGCCCTGAGACAAGTACAAGGTAAGCAATCATACACAGGCATTTTTGTGGTGTTCACCACTGCCTACCAGCGTTCCTCATTTGTAGGAATCAGTAACGTTTGTTTACCAGTGTCCCAAGCTGCTGCAACCATAAATTGCTGTTTGTAGGGTGCCTGGATGAGCTATAGGAGGAAGGTGCCATACAGCCTTTCACTTCATGCAAACCTGTTGCAAACACAACAGACAGAGGGGACTAGGGAACAGCTTCCACCTGTTAAACAGTGGCCAAGCCTGCAAGTCTGTGTGACCAGCCATCGCATCCAGAGGGCTTAAAACTTCAATCGCATCCAGAGGGCTTAAAACTTTTCATGTCTGTTGTAATATATTCAGAGGCAGACTTCTCCATAGCATAGGAGACCATAATAAACCACATATAAGAGTGTTCAGCTGGGCCAAGACCACACTAGGGAGGCTCTCCCTGACATCCTCAGTGGCTTGGCCAGGCAGAGGCCTCTCTTGCAGTCCCTGTGATGTCAAAACTGAAGTGCTGCTGGCTCTTCTGGCTCAGGCAGTCACCACCAGAAATCCCAGCGGCTCCTCACAGGAAGCAGGAAATCAGATAGGGAGGGCAGAAGTTCTGTCCCTAATTACCTGGATCTGCCTGAGATCAGGAAATCAAGGGGAGGATGCTGGGCACTCCCCCCACCACTGCAGCAGACCAGCCCACATCATCCAGGCTTTTGCTTCCTTCCCTCTGCTACCCATGGAAGAGGCAGCCCAGACCTCTCCTAATGGCACCAGGGAGCACCTTGGCCTCCCCTCCTACCAGACCTGCCCAATACGCCACCAGTTCCACAGGGACAGGTGAGCACAGCTCAGCAGCTCCTGGTGCTGGGCAGGAGGCTCTTGTGTGCAGTGGGCAGGGTGGAGGGAGGGCTTCCCTCCTGTCCTGCACACAGGAGCAGCTCTCTCAGGGGGAGCCAGGTCTGCATGCCTGCCCATGGCAAACACTTCTCAACAGAGCAAACAGCACTCGTACAGGGTGACTGCTGCTCTGGTAGGCGCCTCTCCCCTGCAGGCATGACCATCCAGAGGTAACCTCAGCATAAAATATTTGCATTATACCCTATGCAATGTATAATAATCTATAGCCATTTTAACGGTTCCTTTCATGGTTTTTGAAGCTTCATCAGTCTTCTTTTCCTCTCCTCCCATTCACTCCACCCTTCTCTCCCCCACTGTTCACGTTTTTTGCTTTCTTTTCACTCTCACCCTGCTTTCATCCCTGAACCTCAGGTGACTGCTTCTGCAACCTGAAGGGACCCAAGGTGAGGGAAGCCAGGCACCTAGAGACCTTTGCAAGTCTTCCTGAGACAGCAAAAACCCACCATTATTCCCATTTTAGACAACAGGGCCAGTGAGTTGCTCACTGAGAGAAATCAGTGACCCAGAGGAGCATGCACTCACAGAGTCCTGGTCCAAGCCTTCTACTGCACCTGCCAGCCATCCCCTGTCCCAGTGTATCGTTCCCAACATATTGCTTAGGATCACCTCTCTCGTTTCTTACAGACCTTTCTCCATTTCTTTGCTTCCACTTAACCTGCAATTATAGCTCATCATTTCAGCTTGGACTGCAGGATCAGGACCCTAAAGTGTCTCTGTTGGGCTAAACCACAATCTTCCAATCTTCCAATGTCAGGCTGCCCGGAAATGGCTGGGGGAGGAGAGGAAACCACGGACATGACATTTCTTCCAAGGAAAAACAATTGACTGTGTTGGTGTTCATACAAGCACACATCCCTGCTCTGCATTTGAAAAGCAAACACTGCAGCACAAAGAATCTTAAAAGGGGAAATGAAACAACTGCACTGACTTTCAGCACCCAGGCTCAGAAAATGCTGACCACTGAGCATGAAGAACCACAAGAAAATAATTTGACTTTTAATAATCAAGTCCCCTTCTTTTAGACAGTGTCATCTATTTGAGCAAGACACAACAGGCAGTCAGTGTGCCAGGATATACCTTTCACACACTGCTCTCCTCCATATTGAGTTGCTATCCATAGTTAACCATACATGTGTACATTGCTCTGGCATAAGGATAATGTTGATCAGACCATCCATAAGGCCACTTTCACAAGAAGCTTTGTTTAAAAAGTTTAAAAAAAAAAAAAAAAAAAAAAAAAGGCAGAAGGGAAGAAGGTTAACTCATAATTCCTGCAAGCTTTCTAGCTCCAGGGCTCTGAATCAAAGATCTGTCACAAGCATGCTGCTGTAAGGAAAAGCTAAGAGTAAGATCCCAAGCAACCCCATCATCACCCTGGGACATCAGCACCCAGCATCTTTCTATTGCTCAGAAACAGGACCTCACCCTTCCTCCCCTGAGGGACCACAATGGAGCCCACTGGCCTTTCTCAAAACCTCTTCCTCTCCTGGGAATTTAACCGGACACAGCCTGCATGTCCTAAAAGGACATCTCGGCAGGATCTGGGGAAGGCAGGACCTGTCCCACCCCACAACCTCAACCCAGGTGAGCTTCTCCGCAGATCCCTGTGCAACAATCCCGGCAGACGAGCTGCCGAGCTCTGTCACCATCACATCCCTCAGCCCCCAAGGGATGCCACAAAGGGATTCACGGGTGAGAGCGATGCCGGAATCATGACCTGGGAGATCTCTTCCACAGCTGTGTCCTTCGGGCGCTGGGCGGAGCGGCTCTAATCCTCTCATCTATCCCGTGCCTACCTGCCGTAAGCCAGCAAGCTCCGGGACTGGCAGCATCGGGATCGCGGCGCCTCCTGCGCCCTGCAGCACCTGCGGTGCCCCCCGCCAGCCCTGCCCTGCCCTGCCCTGCCCTGCCCTGCCCTGCCCTGCCCTGCCCTGCCCTGCCCCGGCCCGACTCGCACCCGCTGCCCACGGGTTGCTCCGCGACCGCCGAGGGCGCTGAGACCGCGGCCGGGGAGAGGGCGGCTGGGCAGTGGACGACGATTCGCGACAGGGAGGGGCGACGGCGAGACGGGAGGGGGTGTCTGGCGCTCCCGAGGGAGGCTCCCAGCCGCAGCTCCCGGGAGCGGCTCCTACCTGCGGACGGCTCCGGCGGCAGCTCCGGCCCCGGCGGCGGCGGCGGCGAGCGGGGGCCGGGCTGGCTCCGGGGGCCGGGCTGGGGCCGGGCCCCCGCCCCGCCTCGCCCCGCCCCGGACGGGCGGGACCGCGGCCGCCGCGGCCATTGGGGGCCCTGGCTGGCGGTGGAGCTTCTCTGTCGTTCTGACCGCCGGGCTTGGGGCGCTGGGACGCGGCCACGGACGCCCCGGCACCTCAGAGCGTCCCCCGGGCACGGCCAAAAGCAAGCCCCGAGTCCGGCCGCAGCACGGCGGGCTGGCCGCGGGCTCTCCCTGGCGCAGCCCAGTGTGGGGGTCCTTGCGCTGTCCCCTTCGCTGTCCGCCCTCCCTGGCCCCAGCAGCACCTGCCCAGCCTGGGTGTGCCTTCTGCTCCAAACCCCCAGAGGCACAGAGGAGGGCTCGCCACCCCATGTCGGCCGCCTTCCCGGGAAGCGGGGCCCATTCGGATGAGTGTTTTGAAAGGTCTGGAAGATGCAGCCACCCAGTAGCGAGAGACCCCGGGAACAGCCTGGGATGGGTTGTTCTCTTCCACTTTTTTTCCCTTTCCTACCAGATGGTGGGCTTTGCGATCTCTGTAAAGTATCTCTGTGGTCGGAATTTTGAGCGGAAAAATTCCCAGCAAAACAGCTCAGCGATAACCATTTGGGACTGTTTCCTGGGGTGGAGGGGACCTTCGTGGGATTAAGTCAATGAGAATGCTACCACTTTGTTTTACTTTCCCTCCCCTCCCCTCTCTGACAGGATGACCAATGTTATTTATTGACAGTCTTGTTTCTTCTAAAATCCAAGTAAGGTAGCACTTACTGAAAATTTTGTCGTGGTGCTATCCCTTATGAACGAACACAAAACAGATGCCTAAATCCACACCAGCCCCCAGATGTGAGCTGAGCTATACATCAGCAGTTTATTAGTGTTTCATAGCCCTTCTAGTGACCAAGCAACACTCCTTCACCCTGCAGCTTTGGCCCACATGGGACACCCTGAAGAGATTTCATCTCTTTGATCCCCAGGGGTTGAAAACCCCTTGAAGTCCTGATCCCCAGAGCAAGCACTGCACCAGTAGGCCCCCTGAGCCCTTACCAAAGTGGCTGCATCATCAAGGGAGGGGACAGACCCCCTCACTGGAAGGCATGTGCTGTGTATGCTTCTTGGTGTTTTAAAGGCTGAGGGAGCTATTTTTAGAGCTGAAAGAACATTCTCCCTGCTCTGGTGTTTCAAATCCTGTGCTATCTTGGACTAATAAATGGTTCCTTGCAGCATTTGCGTTTTTGCAACCCCACAAAATCCAGAGATCTCGAATAGATTTTCCCTCTGTGTGCACCTGACACTGTCCCATCTCTCTGCCACACTGAGGAGCCATGATAAGTGACTGCTGGGCATGGCATTTCCTTGGGCAAGGAGGTGCTATCAACCCCCGTGTCACCAAGAGAGGCCTCAAAATCAGGTGCCTGCAAAAAAGTATGCTTGAAATATCAGCATTAGCCACATCCCTGACTGCAATGTTTCCTGTGACAGCGAAAGTCAAGGAAGCCCACTTTAACAGTAACAGAGGGGAGTTCTTTGAGTCCCAGTATCCCCTGGCTCCCCTATCCCCTGGCTTTCAGCAGCCGAGGCTGAAGAAAACCTTCTGTCAAACAGGTGAGAAGTGACAATGCGCAGCCGCAGTGATTTTGGCTAGAAAGGAAAACGCTCCAGCTAATCAGAAACTGCCTTAGTCACTTCACCTCTGCTGTCAGCCAAAGCTGGAAGGAAAACAATGCACCATATGGGATTTTAAAGCAATTTCATTTTTGGTAAACTCTGAGTGTCTGAGACATTTTGTTCACAGCTTTTTTTTTTGAGCAGATGGTGTCCCTGTGAGTGCTGGAAAATGCACGATGCCGACAGGCCCACCAAAAACCTCACAAATTAAAAAATCACAGCTTAAAAAAGGGTACAGCCTGGGGACAACAACCATGTGCTGGAGCCCACCCAGTGCAGGAAGCAAGAGATGCAGAGAGGCATCAGCCATCAAGGGATGGTGTTACCTAGCTCCATAGAGATATTTCTTACAATCCCTTCTTCATGGGACAGCAGTCCCATGGGAGGAGCAGCCCCTCTCCAGTGAAACTCATCCTGCAGCATCCCCCCGTCAAGGGCTGTAAGGATGCAAAGGGAGGTAAAAATAATGCTTCCCCTGCCTCCCTCATGGCAATGCTGCACATCCCAAATCCCACTGCAAGCTCACACTGACCTGTAGAAAGAGTTTTGCCTCCCACATGTCCACCAACACTACCTTGGCAAAAAGTCAAGTAGCCATAAGTACATTCCCTCCTCTTGTTTGGGGTTATCCACCACTTGGCTTTCCAGGGGGTGGGTGTGCCAGAGGCTGACACTGGTGTGCCTCCCTGCTAAGCCCATGATTTGGAAGACACAATTGCAGTGGCACTGGTGGGCAGACATGACAATGCCCCAGGGATGCTGTGAGCAGCATGTGACTTCTGTCCCAGCCTACACTGGGTTTTCCTGCTGGGCCACTGAGACCCACTGGGGATGTGCCTGGGAATTTGCCTGGCCTGGAAAGCCAACCTGCTCCAACGCAAATGAATGTTCACAATTATGGCTTTGCTTTGCTGTCTGTTCATTAGTATTTCCTCCCCCTGATGCATTACAACACGTGCACGTTCCCTGTCCAAATTCTACCACATCAGTGCTGTTCACGGGGACCAAACTCTGCACCTTCTAACATCTGCTTTCTTCCAGGGACAGAGAAGTGGGAATTCTGAGCCTCCATGTCTTGACATCAAGTAGCAGGGTCAGGCCTTGAAGGTGTTTTACTTTTCATGTACAGGAGAGGACAACCACAGGCCTAACCCCTGCCCTTGCAGACCTCACTCGCAGCCCAGGAAGAATCAAAGCAACCTCATGCTCCCCTAGTTACTGTCCTTCCCAGAGTGATATTACCACCAAAGACTGGCTACAGTTATCCAGGGCTGTTTTTCTGGGG
The DNA here is from genome assembly GCF_003031625.1 of Empidonax traillii. Classification (NCBI taxonomy): domain Eukaryota; kingdom Metazoa; phylum Chordata; class Aves; order Passeriformes; family Tyrannidae; genus Empidonax; species Empidonax traillii. Next base: position 962,829 of record NW_020955398.1, on the reverse strand, counting down.
ACAAAAAGGTACATAGAGGTGGGGAAACTGAAAAGGGAATTGCTTTGAGTTTGCTTTCATTCCTGGGAAATACATGTTTTTTGAAAAAATATATATACCACCTGTTTTTCATGTCCTGCTCCTTTCTGCTCCAAAGCTGGAGTGAGGCCTGGCAAGAGATGTCACCCACACAGAAACAGGAGCGGTGAAGTTAGTTAAATATGGCATGGGTTGAATGGGGGTAAAACTATCAAAACCCAGTTAAAACTGCCTCTCAGTTTAAGTGTTAACCCTTATTTCATTAGCCAGATCATTCTCTTACCAAAGCCATCTGTTCTTTTATCCAGCTTTTTAAATATTGTGATAGACTTCATAACTCCACATGCCCTGCTGATAAACAGATGCCATCTGAGCATGCACACCCTTGGCTTGGCTTTGATGAGTTGTGCTCAGGGTTGCTGGAGAGGCAGTCACCTGCAAAGGGCACTCTCTCACCCTAAGAAATATCTCCAGATTGATCCCAGCCCTCCAAGATGAACTGCTTCCTCTTCCCAGCTCGCCCACATAATCCCAACTGAGCAAAATTCATTTGGATTTGGGAACGGAGCAGTAAATTAAAGAGACCCAGTGCATCTAACTGCAACAAAGTGACACCATTTAAATGTTAGGAAGGGCAATGGAGCAATCGGAAAGAAAGTTACAATTTTTTTTTTTTTTTTAACATAAAAAGAGAAGTCAGGAAAAGTTACTGCTGCGATAGCAGATACATGGGATAAAGAGGACTTGCACCCAAGGCAGTGAGGGTGCAAACTCTGGGAAGGAAACCTCGAAGTGCCAGTGTCCTGTAACCAGACACCCCAAAAGTGTATGCAAATCATCTGCTGCAGACTGGCATGCCCTGTCCCCAAGAGGTACATGTTTTAATCTGTCAGAGGAGCAGTCCTATATGAAGCACAGAAAATGATGTGGAAAAAAATTTTTTTTTTCTTTTTTTTTTTTTAAGGATAATGAGATTGTGTAAAATAATTCTTTTCTGTTATGGTGCTATAAAACCCTAATGGAATTGTGTCAGCCAGGAAAATTTAGTACTCTCAGTTAATACCAAGGTTAGGTATACTGTGCAGACATGGTAGACACCATTTCACCTACATTTTTTATCTGTGCTGCTCACTGGAGCTTTCCTGCAGGTATTTTCAAAGACTTGCAAAAGAGGATTTTATGTTTTTACTGTTCTGCATGCAGGCCTTGCTGCTCATCATCTTCTCTTGGGTAGTAAGATATATCTTTAAAAATGCAGCTTGTGTGAGACAAAACCTCATCTTGCAGGTGCACGGGGGCCTTTGCTCCTTGGCCTTTTGCCTGTAGCCCCGGCTTGGCCATGGTTGGTGCAGGAAGGGAGGGGCAGTGGCAGAGCTCCTGGCACAAGGCTGCAAACCACTCACCTCCCTGGGACTCACAAGTGTGGCTGTACCAAAGCCAGCAGGTCGGGGTGGGAATGGTGGCAGCTGGGGCACAGAGTGGTTAGACAGACCTGCTGGGATCATTTGACTGTGGTGGAAATTTTTTAAGCATTTTCTCAGAAAAAGCCTAAATCAGCGTTTGACTCTCCAGGGAGTGGGACAGCAGGAGATGCACTCAGTAAAAGCAGCACATGAAGGGTGATTGAAACAGGAAAAGCCTCCAAACTCTGCCTATGCAGGGGCACCCCAGGAGTTTTGATTTTTCCCCCATTCTCCCCTGTTAGTGGGGCTGGCGTTGCTGGGTATGAGCCCCTGGATGCCAGAGGTTTCTGCCCCTGGGCTGGGCCCAGCTGAGTCATTGGGAGAGCTGGGGCACATGGGCACAGGTTGGCAAATGCCTCCTTTCCCACTGGGCTTTGCTTTCAGTTTTGCTTTTCCTTCTTTTAAAGTAAGATTTTAAGGGTGATTGCACCATGGTTCCCAGAAACACCCCAGAAGGTGGTGAAAAGAAACCTTGTAACACTCTGTGAGACCCTTTCTATGTAAAGGTACAGCTATAAAACAGCCTAGGAGCAAAAATATCAGGGTAATACAGGTCAAGCCTAGCCATGCTTTTGGGAGCTGATATACTGTCAACTGATAAAAATCTCTCCAAACTGAGAGACCTCCCAGCTGCAAATAACTCAGATGTTGGCTAACCACAGCCCATAGGTCAGTCACTGCATTTCCAGCATGGCATGGACTCTCAGGCTCATGTGGACACAGGAGACCTTTTAGATTTTTTTTTTTTTTTTTTTTTTTTTTTTTTTTTTTTTTTTTTTTTTTTTTTTTTTTTTTATCCTAGGAGCCTCCCACACCAGCAGCTGAATGTGATACCTGAAGTCAGGCCACATTTCCCATCTGCTGGGCTTATTTCTAGAAAGCTGTGTTCTGGCTGCTGGCCAGAGGACAGCAGTCGCCTTGCACTTGCAAGCTGCAGAGATAGGTATGCAGACACCACCGGGGTTCACAAGGAAACAGCAGAGCCACTGGAGGAAGTGGGCAGAAATCTGTCCCTCATGCCTCAAGTGCAGCCTCCTCTGCACCTCTGCACATCCTCCCCCCACTCTTCCAACTCCAGCAATCCACTGCTTTCACCAGGTATTTTTAAACTGACCCAAGGATATGGTGACCAGCCTAGGGCTGACCACCCGCCTTTTTCCCACCCCAGCTCTACATGCAAGTGCCAAGTGAAGTTTTGGTGCTGCTGCACAGGACCCTGGTGCAGCACCCAGCCCAGTGGTGCAGAGCAGGACTGCCACCAGCTTTCCTGAGCACGGCAGTGGGGGCTGTCAGGCAGGAGATGGCACAGGAGATGTCTGCTCCACTTGGCTGCTTTTCAGGGACTGCAAACCCTGACGCATTTCTTCGGCGCCAGTACTCACCCTGTCACCGCAGCACCTTTGTCAAGGTGTAACTTCAGCTCCAGCAGGTTTTGCTCACGCTTGCCTCCTGCTCCAAGGATTATCCTGACGCAGCCCAGCCCGTGTGCCCAACTGCAGCAGAGAGGGGGTTAGATGGAGCCTGGATGTTCCCCTGCAGTCAGCCACCACACGTGTGGTCTCACCCCACACCGTGGCAGTGGTGTTTGTACACAGCCCTGAGGGGGGCAGGTTTCATCACTGTTTGCATGGTCAAGTACACACTGTAAGTTACAGATTAAATCCTCCCGCAGCAATTGTGCCAAGTGCCAGGGCAGACAAGTGCTCCCTCGAGCCAGCCAATGGCAGAAAGCAGGTGACCTGCTCGGGGGTTTCTGCTGTGGAAGGAGCACACGGCTCCAGAGCCAACACCGCACTTCCTAAGGGCCCCACCAGTTCTGGGAAAAGAGGTAAAACAGATCCAGTCCCTGCCGTGTGCCAAAGCTGAGAGCCTGGAAACAGTGCAACACGGCATGGGCAGCGCACAAACGCCTCTTGTTCCCGGTCCTACGTAGTGTTATTCCAGATGGTTCAGTGTGCTGAGAACAGAGTTAAGGCACAACAGAAGATCAAGCACTCTTAGATATCAGGGTCTTAGATGACAGTCTAAGGTTAAGTCCAGCCTACAGCCAGCTACTGATCCACCAGCAGTCCTTCAACACTTTTGCACTGCTCAGAAACCACCAGCAGGTCCTTAACCACCAGATCAGCGGGAGAGGTGCCAAAGGCTGCAGAAAAAAGTGCCTTACCAGGGCTTCCCCACATCACTGCATGCAGCTGTGGACTGATCCAGCAGTGGCTGGAAGTGGCTGGGACCCTTTCTGTCTCCCAGAGACCCCACATCTTCTCGAGGAAGGGGAGAACACACTACAGAACATGACCACAATGATTTTAAAAAATAAAAGCAAAAGAAATTATTCAAAAAGTTAAAAACAAACGTACTCACACCCCTCCCCCCCCCCCGCAAAAATCCAAACAAACAAAAAAGGAAATGCATGGAAGTATTCCTTGTTTTACCAAAATTTGAGGCACCATCTTCAGAAATCCTCTTTAGGAATCTTCCTGCAAAAGCTAGCTGACATTTTTTTATCAACTCCACCACATGGAGAAGTTAATTTACAGAAACAGGAACTCAGTGTAAACTTTAAGATAAGGCTTTTGATGGAGGAGCTTTTCCTTTTCTGAATTATGTTTATTTTCAGTTTTGCAAAACCAGGTTACTTGCCAACGATTTCAATACCTATCTCAGATCCCTGAAACTGACTGGAACTGCTGCTGCTTCTGAAGTCTTACACCTGGGGAGGGCAGGGGAATATTACCTTATTGTACTTTCAGGTAGTCAGAGAGGTTCAGAACAGCATGTGCCTCTTTGCAAGGCCAGTTATTCTTCTTACACCACGTACTTGACAGGAATCAGCTTACGGAAGTCCAAGTAATTGCAGCACAAAAGAAAAATTATAAAGATCAACAGGAAGTTGTGTCTCCTAGTGCGTGGGAAGTGCATTCGCTGCAGCTCTCTGGTCAGGAAATCGCACAAACGAAATGATGGAAGCACCAGTGAGATCAGGCACTTGCACATCTCCCAAGCTTCCTACATCCAAACCCCAAGTCCAAACCATTACCTGCATGACCCTGAAGGCAGGTTTCCTGTGGTTTCTGCCACTCTCCAATGGCCTGTTAACCGGACAAAGATGGAAGCAACAGTGGAAGCAATCTTCCTAAATAGCAGGTCAGAAGCCTCCCAGCTCCGGGACACTGTTTGTTTGGTCAAAGTGTTGTCCTGCAGTCACACTGGGCTGGTATTTTTCTATTAAGGTGGGATTTTCAAGTGCAAGAATTTGCCACGTTCTCCTCTCAATCTTGTGTCAGCTTCAGTTTTCTTTTTCCCCCTTCTATCAGCTTGGCCACTACTTCCGAAGTAATCAAATCTCTTCGTGCCCTTCCATGTGACAACCTCCTCTTCCACTGACATTCAGAAATGCTGAGGGGGTAGGTATTTTGAAAAAGCTGAAGCAACTGAGTAGCTGGAAATGCCAAGTAAAACCCTGCTGTAATTCTGATGTGAGATGCACAAAGCCCTTCGCTCTGGGAGATGTTTCAAAACAAAACGCGGCGGCCAGTCTAACTCGTAACTGTTTATTGTAAATCACTCAAGAGTTTACACATCATTAATGACAAAATAACACTTTTAAAACACCTGCTGGATGAAAGACAGAATAAAGACAACTCTTTTATATTATATGGCATCATTTAAAAAACAAGATATGGAACAAAAAAGAAACCATTTTATTTTTTCCCCACTTTTGCATCTTTCCTGAAAATATCTGGGCCTGAGTCTCAGTTATCTCAAGATCCCTGCCTTGCCCAGGGCATGGGGCTGTGTGGCTGGGAAATAGGCACTCCCTCTCCAAGGGGAAAGGCAGTGACCTTCCTTATAAATGAAAATCATGCCCTCTATCTTCAAAAGTGCTCCAGTGCTGACAGCCTCTCTCCTGCACTGGCTAACATCTAACACAAAGGGCTATATGTCCCATTAAACCCACATGCCTTTTTTTTTTTTTTTCCCTTTTTTTCATTTTTTTTCTTATTTTTTTTGGTTAAGCAAGGCAACTGTTAAAATTCAGAAGCTACATAACTGTCTTTATATTTTGCTCAGAAACCAATGGATGTTGCATGCAGCTGAAATATTAGTACAGACTCTGACTTAGATAAAGGTCAGTTTTCTAAGACCCGCTAATCAAAGGCAGAAAAAGAAATTAAGAGGCCTCTTGTGCAAAAGGAGCTAAAATATGCATGCATTGATGGCCATGACTGATTAGAATATAACTTAGGTCTCCAAACGTTGAAACCAAAGCTTTATTTGGCTTAAGACATAGTTGAACTCTATACATTTACAATTACAATGTATATGTGACAACAAAGGAATCATCTCAACATAGCATCAGTTGTTATTTTGGCCTGTATAGAGACTAATCTTTAACACAAAAGCCTGCTCAGCAATAAATGTTTTTCATATTTAACAAAGACAGCAGTGCACTGGGCTGGCTAATAGGGCTAACAAAAAGAAGAAAGCAGGTTTCCAAACTAACATTTAACTAAATTTGGGGTGATTTTTCCCCTTGGACATACTGTTTTTTCCATCGGTGCTGTTACTGTCCTTTCCATTAGTATGTAGCTGACACAGCACATCGGGCCCTGCCCCATCCCCTCGAAAGATGCATCTCAAAAGCATATTTGATTAACAGTAGAAACAAAAACCTCTCCTAACTGCACTTGGAAAGGATAGTTATTTCTTTCAACCTGCCAACGTTTACCATGAACAAGCAAATTACAACAAATCTCAGACATGAACTACAGTAACTAAAATCAAATCTCTCTCCTGTTTAACTACAATATTAAATAATATGTAACATTTTCACACTTAATAGTCTTAAGTTTGGACATAAGACAGCTAGTAAGGGGAAAAAAAAAAAAAGCTGTGGCTGAATCTGTTCCTGGGGAATTAATTCAGCCCAACTGATCTGAAAAAAAGTAATTTTACCAAGAGGTAAATCCACCACAGGCATGGGGTTGCACTCACATCCACCCACCCACGCGTAGAGCAGCGCTGGCACAGCAAAGCGTTACTTTTCAGGCACTGCCATCTCCAGTCCTTTCCTTGCGAGCCTGGATCATCTCCTTCGGAGCCTGCTTGCGGTCAGTGACCAACCCCAGCCAAAACATGAAGTCAATGAACCAGGTGGTGGGGTTGAACTTCAGGCCCAGCTCACTGGCTGAGTAGTCAAATGGGAAGGTGTGGTGGTAGTTGTGGAAACCCTCACCTGGAAAACAGAGAGGGAGTTTAAAGACCACATGGCTGGCACTTCTATCGACTCAGGAACACACTCAGGTGTGACATCCCAACACCCATTTCCCAAGTCTTGCATCTAGTGGAGGTTACGCTGCACCACAGCTATGGGAGATCCAAACCAGACTCCACTTCAGTGCTCCAGGCTTTCCTCCCCAGTAGGAAGGGGCACATCCCACCCCTTACACTCAGGGAAGAAAACCATAAGTGCTTCAAGAGGGGATGCACAACTAAGAAGTGGGGTCACTTACTTCTGCTGCCCTATCCCCAGCCAGCTGCTGAGGAGAGGATTGCTACTGTGTGCTAACACCTCTCTTCCCAGAGACCACGTGGCATTACTTCAATGCAAAACAAGGGAGCCTTCTAGAGGAAGGATGTGCAAGCTCCAGCCTCCTCCAAGCCCTGGCTCCAAGTGGTGTCCAGCTGCAAGGTGCCCAAAGCCCCAGCCAGGGCAAAATGGGATGGGGTGTGGCTCTGATTTTGCAAAGCTCTGCCCGGGGCTGCTGCGCTTACCAATGGCTCCCAGCGTGACCAGGGTGTTCTGCCGGGGGTTGATGTGCTTGTCGTAGGGGCGGTTGCCGTACATGTGGGCGGCGCTGTTCACCAGCCAGGTGACGTTGAGGGAGATGGTGTACCGGAGGATGGAGGCTAGGAAGTAGGCGTTCCACAGGCTCTCGCCCCAGAGGTACCACGGCACAAAGGTAGGGATCACAAAGCACATCAGCACAACCGAACTCTTGTAATACCTGCCGGCGTTACAAGACAAGAGAGAAAAAGACGGGGAAAGAAAAGGACACCATTACCGTGGTGAGAATGACAGCTAGGGTGAATGGGGCTAGGCCTCTGGAGATGTGGCTCTGCCAGAAACACCTAGCATAACCTGGGCTGGTTCCCACAGCAGGGAACATTTCAGACATCCACAGTCATGACGTAACTTTTCCAAGAACAATTCAAAACAACTCAAACGCCCGAAGTAGCCAGTAGCACTAAAGCTGAACAGCTGAGACAGTCCCAAAGCAAACCTCCCAAGCTGAGCACCTTTAAACCTGGGGAAGTGCAGAGCTGACTGCACACCCAGGGTCTAGGGTCCAGCTCTGGGACTGTAAAAGCCCAGTGTTTGGCAGAGTTGTGTCAGAAACACATTCACTGCTAAGAGCCAGCAAAGACTTTCCTATGCTCAGGTCAGAAAGGAACCTGCAGCACAGGGCAGGAGCAGCTCCTTTCTGTACCACTGCTGCTGTATGAACTCCAACAGTGGCAACAAGCCCAAAGCACCTGCTGAGAGACCACAGGCAAACTTTGCCAAGGGTAAAGAGAAAGATGCACCTTGGCCTGGGGGCCAGGAGGATTGACTGGCACAAGCCCCAGCACTCCTCCATACACTGGACAAAATCAGTGTGCAGTGCAAAACGGGGAGGGAGAGAGGGAGTTGAGCAGTCTGAGAACAAACAGGAAAGCTTCATAGTACAGCTAAAGCCACACACTCAGACGGGGCAGGGAAGAGAGAGTGTAGAATGCGTGGAACACAAAGGTGAAGAACAGGAGAAACAAAGAGAAAAGTCATGCTGGGTAAATTAATCCAAGTCAAGTGGAGACAAGGAGAAGCTCAGCAAGAAGTGGAGAGACAAAGCCAAAATCAAGATCTGAAATAAATGGCTCTAAATGGAGAATGGGCTGTGCTCAGAAGCAGGGCACAGCAAGACAGTGCAGCTTGGGAGCCACCTACAGTGTGTCCCCAGCTCCAGGGGAAACAAAGTCTGCCTTCCCCACTGAGCCCTTATACCTCCCTGCAGGTATTTACTCCAGATTTACTACAATGACCCTGGGGTATCATCATCAAAGCAAGTTGCCACATGGAACTAGAGTGGTAGGCTGAGGTGACAGGACCTTGAAGTGTGCAGAAAGAAAAGAAATGCAAAGTAAGACCCATCTTATTTGTGCCCATATGACAGGTTTAAAATAGATCTCTGCTTTCACTGAGTTTTCTGGAAGTGATGAGGAAGAACAGAGTTTGGATTTGGTAAACAATTATTAAAACTTTGCATTTGCTCGAAGTCTTTCAGGTAGGAAGAACTGTCATCTTGGTTTGACAAAACCAAACAATTTCAATTAAAACCACAGAGGATTGGGAAAATGTTAATATTAGCAGTATTTTTAAAGGAAGAATGTTTTCATGAACATAGTTCTCATCTGTAACACCCCAAGGAATAGGGTGTATAGGGAGGGAATAAATCAACTTCTTGCCTTGCAAGTTCTTTGTTTGCTATTTTTTGTTGTTGTTTGGAGGTAGTGCTTCATATGCTGGGCTCCATAAGGAGATCTGCAGCTCTCCAGCAACACCAGCCATAGTGAAAAGAGAGCATCTCTCACAGAACTCTGTCTTCACTTACCTGAGCCAAGGCCCTCCAAGAAAACAAGTCCCCATTCTTTACCCCACCAAAGATAACAATTAATTTCCCACTCATATAACTGACTTCTTATAAGGTTTGCAAACCTCATCAATTCAAGGCCAGGATTTAAGTAGAGATGGGGGAGAAAAATACTTTCCAGTCCAGAAACCTCCTTCAAAGTTCAAAGCCTCTACCACTCTGGGAAAATAAAATAAAATATGAAAACAGTTTATCAGGCACCAATAAAACTATTCTGTGAGTTGCAAGAAGCCCAGACTGAAGCCTTTGATGAAGACACGTTGATCAGCACATGAACATCTGAACAGCCCTTGACTACATTGTCTCCATTTGACAGAAACATCCACCGTGGAATAAGAAACCTCCTTACCTGGAGTTCAGGGGAACCAATAGCTCAGTACATGCTTGGGGAACAGCACTTGCTTTCACCACATGAAAACTTTGTCATGAAGACACTTCACCTGTGAGCTTCTCTCTCACATGATATGCAGGGTTAGTGCTCTGTTATTCACAGAGGGTAAACTTTGCTGTCAGTCATGCCTGGAGCAGTGCTGTGATTTCAGCTGAAGTGATGTGGTTTTAAACTGATTGAGTGGTACCTCATCCACAACTCAGCAGCACCACTAAATTCAGCAAAGCTAACAATTTGGCCTTAAAACAAAACGTGACAAGAAGGATTTATTACTATTCTTACTGATCTGACCTGCCAGGTTTTCCATGCTGTCGAAAACCCCCAACATTTCAACCTTGTAGAATGGAGAAATGCAAGTTCTGATTCCCAGGTAAGGGAAGGTAAACTCCAAAGTCCTAAATTCAAATTCAGAGCAAAGACATTTGCAAAGATACAACTTCCCTGCAGAAAATGTGCTTCCTCACTACACAACCTTTGCAGCATAACCAGAGCAGTAGAGCCTACTTCTTATGGGATGGTTTTGTCTTGGAAAAGGTAATAACCAAGAAGAGCTGCAGCAAACTGCATGGAAGCTGTTGCAAACAGGCACTGCCAACCGAGGAACCAATAAAAGCAACCATATGTGGAGGGCAGTATTCCTCACTCCTGGTTAATTTTTGCATTAGAGAAGTCTGTACACTAGCAGAAAAAAACTGATTTCTGGACTCCACTGACTGCTCCCCTCACCCAGAAAATACACAGAAATGGCCTTATGCAATTTTCTAAAGTGCCTGGATTAAATGCTTGCAGGCAGAAAGAGTCTTCTTGTGCCTAAAGCACAGGTACTCACATAGAGGACAAAGAATGTTGCTGAATTCCCACCTCTCACAGCATGTGTAGCAAACTGAACTAGGCCTGTGCTAATTCTCAAGGGAGATAATTAATCCTGTGCAGGACAGCAGTCTTGGGAGAGGAAACACTTGGCCTGCACTGGCCCACGGGTGCCAAAGATGACTTTGCAGAGTGAAATGTGCCCTTCTGCCCCAAGGCAGTTAGTGATTATAGCATTTGCTCCTATGATCAAAGCAGAAGGCCAAGATCCGAGCAACTTCTGCCACAGCTGTTTTCATAACCAGCCTTGGCTTTCTGGAAAAGCAGAGGCATGAGGACAGGACTCGCTGTTTGTGCAGCAAGGCCCGTAAGGACACTCAGCAAGTTTCAGCAACATGGCAACATTGGGGGCTAGAGGGAAGGCAGTACTAACACCTGCCATCAAGGTGGCAGGGAGGATACCTCAGGAGAGAAAAGGGAAAGATAAAAATAGGGAATCAGCCACAACTAGATAAGCAGGCAGAAGGATCTCTCCACCCCCACCTCACATCGGGGGCCCAGCGCTCTCACTTACTTTCTTTGGAACCTGACGACAGGGTCATCCAGCAGGTCGGTGAAATCCAGCTTCCTGCCCTTCTCTATGACATCCCGGTGCTTGCGCACAAACAGCCAGCCGATGTGGGAGAAGAAGAAGCCACGGCGGGCGTTGTGCGGGTCCGCATCCGTCTCCGAGTACTTGTGGTGCACGCGGTGGTCGCGGCTCCACTCGTAGATGTCGTTCTGCACAGAAAGCGTGGTGGGTGGGGTGAGAGGAGAGAGGCTGGGCAGTGCAGCCTCCAGCTCCTTCCCCACACAGTGGCAGCACCAAGCCCCTCTCTGATGCTGCTCAAGAAAGGTTATTGACTAAAAACATCTCGAGGGACCCCGGCTTTGCAGACAGACTGCCCGTCACACTGTTCCCTGTCAGAATGGGACCTGCTCCAGGAGCTGGTGACACAGACTGGACATGTCCCAGGACTGGAGATGGCTGGAAGCCAGCAGCCTCTTGGGAGTTACCACCATCAGACCACCCTGGTGCTGTGCCCTCCCTGAGAATTTGCTCTCTGAGTTACCATCATCAGTCTGCCCTGGGTGTTTGCTGCCTGAGGATGGACACTGATGGGCTGAAGGGATAGGGTACACACATGTTTACATTGTTATTTTAAGAGCCTGCCATGGAGGAGCTTGCATATTTATTTTCAGGGGACTACTGTGCAGAGGCTCTCAGTTCTGGCACCCTTTTCCTGAGCTGGTTGCAGCTGGTGACCACTGACACCCTCCAGGCACAAACACAGCACTGAAAATGGGACAAAGCTTGTGGATCACTACAACTACTGTAGTGTACAACATTACACTGAAATGCCTTATGGCTGTAAAATTTCATGCTTGGATCCATAAACAGAGACTTTCTGAGTTTACTGAGCAGAAGGGATTTCAGCCTCCCAATTTGCTCTGCAGGATGCACTGGCTGAATGCACTGGACTAAACTGGTGGCTTTTGCACCGGTGCCAAGCTATTAGTGCGGGGCATTGTAAGCATGTATAACACTTGCAAACCTTGGGCCACATATTCATTTATGAATTGAATTGCTCAACACCAGCATCAAAACATGGAAATGTTAGTTAATGCTCAGATCCATAAGAGTGTGAATTTTAATTGGAAAGTTCTTAGCAGAGGGTGCTTTCCTCTGCTGTTTCCATCTTTGCACACTCAGGGAGGTACCCAAGCAGTAATACACAAAGGAGGGAAAGGCTTGGGTTAATTTTAGGAACTGCACCCACAGCCACCAACCACAGCAGCTTTGCTCCCAGGAGAACCGGGCAAACCATTTGCGGTGCCTTTGAGGTAAGTGCAGGGCGTCAGCCATCGTGGCACTGAATATACCACAGGACACAGCCAGCACAGGCTGACGGCAACTGTCTGTACCTATATTTTGTGAGACAAAAGCGCTATGCTGAAAGCATTGCAGAAATCATTACTCTTTCTCTCAGCTACTAACATTTGAGAGAAAGCACTGGGGGGGGACTCCAGGAACAACTGCAAAGAGCAGCTAAAGAATCCAGCTCAGATGTCTCCATGTCCAATTTCAGCTTTGCAAAAATGCTCTCCTGCCTGCAAGAGCACACAAGGGACAAGAGAGGAACAAAAGCCCCAGAGAGATCTCAGCTCCACCGCATTCAGTTTTGCTAAGCCCTGTTCGGTTGTCATGTCGTGAATGCAACGATGCTGGGAGTGGGCTGGGGATGAGGAGAACACTTTTCTGCAGCACTGACTCATCTAAGCCATTGAGAGGAGGCAGTGAAGATCAGCCCCTTGCCAGCACTCCAGTATGTTGCATCTTACCTATCCCACTGCATGAGAAAACAAAGTAAACTGAGTGAAGCAAAGGAAACCACCAAAGTCCTCAGTAAAATCAAGGGGAGACCTTTACCTTTCTGGAGGAATCAAAGGGAATGAAAACCTCTACACTGCTTCAAGTGGCTTCAGTGGGAATATCCATGACTGGAAAATGCCAAGATTAAGTAATTTAAAAATAAAATTGGGTTATGCAAGAAGCACATTTAGAAAAGATCCTCTTTCTTAACCAGAAATAATTTTTCAAGTGAGCCGACTGATCAGTTTGTCACAAGAGCACTTGATAAATTATTTGTGGGACAGCAGATAACCAGGCAAAGCAATGATACTTTAAGAAATTACCTTGGCTTCTCATACCGCAGCAAACACCTGCAGGACTGGCAAAAGACATGATTCCCCAGATGAAAGTGTTAAGAAGCTGTGAAACAACTGAAATGAATCTAATTAAAACCCACAAAGGCTAAGAGGAAATAAAGGCCAGAGGCCAGAATTGTTGACAATAAATACACCAAGAGCTGGAGCACAGCATGTGTTAAATATGCTCCAAGCATATAAATAGCAACCAGTTTTTCAGGAACACATTGCTTTTGATCAAGTTTCAGGTAAGCACAGGGGTGAAATCCCTTCCAAAGCAGAGAGTGACAATATTATGCTTGTGACAGTGATGCAGACATGAGGTTTCATTAAGCATTCCCTTAATAAACCTGCAGACTGAAACGTGTCAATAGACTGGGCTATGAGACAGTTTCAGTGTGCTAAAACAACTTTCCATACAGCCACTCTTGCTGTGTACAAATGCACCCAGCACAATCTCAGCTGAACAACACAGCTTGTGTCACAGTGATGGCATCAGCACAAGGCAGTGAGCGGTGGAGACACCAGCACGTCCCAGCTGAGATGCTGGAACTTAAAGACGAGGAGATCGATAAGCCAGGTATTACCTATGTCTGAAACAGACATGTCACAGCAAGAAGCAGTCTTTCAAAATTGTGAGAGCTTCATTCTAGATGGAGAGAAGAAACACAGCTCAGCAATGCTCCAATCATAAAAAATTGCACCAAGCCACATGGCAAAAATGGATGCATCTGATGATATTTCAGAGGAAGTACAGGATGTCACAGCCCACGCAGCATCAAGCTAAAAGTCTACAGCGAAGTTTCTTTCCTCTGTCCTTCAAGAAGTATAAATATTTCCTCAATATTTAACATCCAGGGATGCTGGAGGTATCTCCAGTGCTACCTCTTCCTCCCACAGCCAACATGAAGGAGATGGACCTGAAAATTCATCACTCACTGTCAGCTTGTGGTGGTAAAAACAGCCTTTACCAGGCAACAGATGTCACGGTAATTAACAGCAGGCCTCAGACTACTTAAAACTTGTGGCAGGCAGTTTGGCTTTCATTTTCTTTCTGATACGAAGGGCACAAAGGTGGCCTGAAGTTACTTTGAAGTACTTCCCTGCCTCAGAATCACACCATGTCCTCAGACAAAAGCGGTGATGAGGCCAGTGCAGCCGAGAGCAAAATCCATGGCAACAGGGGAGCAGAACGCAATGAAATCCCAGTGTGCAGGCTCACTGTAAGCAGCTCAACACATTCATTTAAATTACTTATGAAAGATAATATCAGCCGTGTAACAGGAGCATAGTACCAAGGGGTTCTCAAAACTCAAAACAGTTGTTTAACACACTGAGCAAAGGGATTGTAAAGATCTACAAGGAACTGAGCAGCAGCTGGAGTATGGATCAGAATAAAGAAAGGTTATAGACGAAATGGATGCATTTCCACATTCAAGCAAAAGCACTGTGTGCTCTTTGTAATGTCCAGAGGGATTAACAAAATTAATTATTTTCACCTTAAAAAAAAAAATAAATCAAAGATGATAAGTGAACAGTACAGAAGTGAAAAAAGGGACTCTTTTCATCCTCTGTCAAGGTGCACGAACAAAAAGTCAACCAAACAATTGAAGGGAGAAAGCTGAAAACTCAAGGCATAACACATACATGGTACCACAAGGGGTTATGGGCAGCCAAGCTCATTAAGTTTAATATTATTACAGGTTCATATCTCTATCCTTGCCAGCCAGAGGAGTGACCAAATTCACACTTGTTCGGGGCTAACTCCTACAACCAGCTGGGTGTTACACAAATGTTTCTGTGGTCTAAGATTGCCTACCAGTAAGTACAGAGCTAGTAACACACTCCTTTGCAAATGAATTTGAATTTTACTGGTGAAAAACGCTGCATAAACCAGGGATAAATTAAGATTGTGAAAGGATGCCTGCTCTCCTTTCTGGGCATACAGTCTCCAACTGCCTGGATGTAGAAAAGCATTTGATTATGCATACATATTTGCATCAAGTTGATCTTTACAGAAGTTTCCATGCTGTCCTGTGAAGTCTGGGACCTGATCTGTGCCACAGATAGGTTGCTGGGGGGCTGAGCCCCTGATTTGGGCATGTTCGGTGTGATCCTTAAATAATTATTGCTCCTGAACTGTCTAATGAATACTGTTACGTGGGTAGTGAGAGGGGCTCTGCATGCCCTGAGCCAGCGGAATGTGTTACAGAAAATAAATGTCTTTCTGCCAGTATTCTTTTTTTTCTTTCTTTTGCTGTCTCAGCTGAGGGGCTATCTGCACAGGAGAGAAAGCTGCCTGAAGGCCAAGAATCTGAACAGGCAACCAAAACCCCACCTGGAAAGCCATGGAGTTAGCTGCAGCCAGAAAGATCCTCAAAGGCAGCTTGGCTTTGTAGGAACGGTGGCTCCACAGGCGATGTGCACCAGCTGTCACGCCCAGAGCAGTCATCAGGAAGCAGAAATATGCTGGAAGACACAAAAACAAAACACAGGGTGTGCCAAGGGGCCAACTGCCATTATTTTTGCTTTCTCTGATGTAAAGATGATCCCTGCTTACACCTGCAAGGTCAGTCAGAAGACGAGGCTGGGCAGACAGGAGGTGAGGTTCTCAGCCCACCTCTGCCTCACAGACCCAGGGACACATCACTCCACTTCCCAGCCCTCCCCATTCAGCCAGTGCTTGTTCAGAGTGTTTGCCAGCACTGAAGCACCATGCCGTGCCATGTTTATGCAGTGTGCCTTTGCCAAGCACACTGCAGTAAAAGTTCACCACTCCTGTCAGAAGAGTAGCAGCAACTTTCCCACCAGGACACTGCCAGCCTCCTCCAGACAGGTCTTTGCTTAAGTCTGATCTGTCAGCTAGTTTTAGAGCATCACACACCATCCCTAAAGATGCAAACTGTGCCAGAGTTTTCACAATAAAACCTTCTCTCATCATCGGGAGCTCGGTATTAAAAATGTGCCAGGAAGTGGAACATTCTCCATCTCCCTCAGTTTCAGGAAGTGCTTTTCCTTCCCTTAATTATAAAATTGGCCAAGTAAACTTGCCTTGAGCATTTTTTCAGATGGCCAAGACAGCACATGAGCAGGCTTGCTCCTTACTCATCCCATTGGCTCCAGGCTGGACTCACAGCTTAAACACGTCCTGCAGTGTACCCTCATGCCTAAAATACCACCCCCTCGACCACCATCACAGCACAGCTACATCCCTGGTTCCCCTTTCAGCAAGGGCCATGTTCCCACATGTTCCAGCCAGTTAACCTCGTGTTTCCAGAGGCAGGGGGAATGACTGGCTGGGGCAGAGGAATGACACAGTGGAACCAGACCTGCCTGCTTGAGCCACACATCTGTGCATTGAATGCTTCTCCTTTGATGTGTCCCCTTTGTGCCTCTGGAGTCTTTGAATTCCCATGTGATGGATGATCCGTAACCTGAGTTGTTCTGACTTGCAACAAAATAAGAGGCTATGGGGAAAGGGTTGGAAGAACAGCTGCTCCTCCCTTTGGAGAGAGACCAGAGGGAAAATGGGAACAGTTAGGAGGAAATGTATTATGTTAGTCCCAAATAAACTGGACCACTTACAACTACTCGCATTCAAGCAACCCAGCTATCATAATATGCAGGCTCTTATGTCTCCCTCCCATAGGTGTTGATTTCCCATGCTGTGCCTAAGGAGGACAGGCTCATTTTACAAGTGTGAAATTAAACCAAGAGTAGATTCTAACAACAGTAAGAGTACTACAGGACAACTTCAAATGAGTTTGCACCGTCTGCAGCAATGTGTTGTTTAGCCAGGGCTCTCTGCCACCCTACACACATAGAAATGTTTTGGTTAAAACAGCCTAGAGTTACTAGAACAAAAAGGGAAAACATGATCTCCATAAGGGGGTTTTCTACTTGTGTCTGCACCAGAGTCTGTCCAGCAGGGGAACCCGGTTAGACATGCAGTGGCTAGAAAGGAATTCTCAATCACCTTTTCCCACTGTGTAATGTAAAACATCTGTCTTTGCAAAAAGAAAACAAAAATCTGTACGTAGAGGTGGGTGTCTACTGTGTCCCTGTATCAACTCCCAACTCACAGTGCTTGAAATTACAGCATCTGAGAGAAAATATAATAGAAAGATATTTGGTAAAATAACAGCAACCATATTTCATGTTGATTGTCACCCCCGCAGATTGAAGAAGCACATGGACCTTATCCACTCCAGTGGTGAATCCATCAAAAACAGATTTACCCAAACTGCTTCACATTATGTACATGACCCAAATTCCTGTAATCTCCCTGTCATTTGTGCAACAAACCAAAGCCTTTCTCACAACAGACAACTGGAGTCAAAATGGTCTCAGTAAAGATGATGCCTCCCTAAAACCTGCTCTGGATGCCATCATCAAAGAGACAATTCTCCTTTTCAGCAGGCTGCAGTGCTCATGCTACTCCCAGAAAAAGCTAATTTGTGGAGTTGTGCACTGAAGTCTACTGCCAAATTAAAATTTTTATCTGCCTGAAGGGAGGTACAGAAATTAACTAAAATCATATGTTCTCTCTTCACACTATTTACAGATTTTGTGGAATTTACAGGTTAGTCTCACATCAGTAAAAATGCTGACACCCCAACACATCAGGCTCCACTGCAGTCTTGCAGTTCTTGCACATGCCTTGTCAGTGCCAGGATTTGAACCTATGAAATTAGGGAAAACCTATCCTGCCATTTTCTGTATGTGATGTTGAGCTGTGCAAAAACATCACTAAATAAGGCTTTCCAAATCCCTCAAATAACTGTAATTGTGGGAACAGATCTGTGACACACAGAATACTGACATTACCCAGCTAACATAAAAATATTAAGGTTGGAGTCCTGAATCACTACAAGAAAATATTGTCTGTGGGCTTTATGACTGGTTAACCTCATACTAGTCATGGGCTGAAATTTTCCATATTCAGCAGTTTCTTTGCTTCCTTAAAGCACAAAAGGGTTTTTAAACTACTTTCAAAACAACAGATCATTTAATTGACCAAGTGCTTCTCAAGGCATCCATCCATCTTAATTGTGAATGATTGCTTAAAACCAGAATTAAAGATAAATGGGTAGAATGAGATCTATGCAACATTAAGGCTGATTTTGCTTCCCTTCTCTGTCCAGTGCAAGAAAGAGGCTGAGTGTAGGTGATACACAGACCACATGGAATAGCTGCATTGAATACAAGTGATTTTTGCTGCTTGATGATTCAGCTCTTACAGAGCTGTATGTAAGAGCTGTATGCAGAGACCCTTTCATTCAGCCCACTCCACACCACCAGCATTGCAGCAGAACACACAACAGCATTTTGGGAGTCTGGGGGCTGCCCTAGGGTCTACATGCCAACTCTGTGTGTCCATACCTTTGAACAGCACCTCCTAGCCCAGGCCTCATCCCAGCATCATTCCCAATTCCCACTTTCCAGGAATCCCTGGGGTAGAGAGGAAGGAGCACTGTTGCTGCAAGGGCAGCAGGTCCCAAGCCCTGGACCAGGTGAGCTTGGCTATACTTCAGGCCAGGGACTAACCCAGGTTGTGCCCCAGCCAGAGGAGAGGGACACCTGATTCCCAGGGGGAAGCCAGCACTCCGGGCTCTCCCCAAGGCCACAGCTGGGAACAAGCCAGTTCTCACCTGTGCACACTGGGAAGCAGTGAGGCAGAAATGCCAACAAGAATGAGTGCCAGACTGAGGAAATGCCCTCAGATCTTCCCAGGAACATACTGTCCTGATCAAATGGGGCTTTCCCAGGGCTTCCCTGGGCCACAACCCTCACCAGCCCTCTCCAGCCCTCCAGGGACCTGCCAGCCCCAACCCTCTACTGCAGTGATCAAGCAAAAGCCTCTGGGGCTTTATACCCACGCAACATGCCTATTTTTTGGCTTTGCAGAGGAGGAATCATAAGAGCAGGAATTTTCCAATATAAATCCTGAGGGCTGAAACATTCCCAGAAACAAATAAACAAAATTACCCAGGAGTTTAGTGACCAGAAACAAATCATGTCAAACAAATGCATTGTTTGGTGATAGCAAGTTTCTGTGATTCTTACTGCAATTAGGGTGCCCAAAAATATTACTCAACCACTAATTCCCAATGTATAAATAGCCAAGATGACAAATATTTGCCATATAAAGATAGGTCTCAAGCTTTCCTTTGCTGAGTAAGTTATGATCTCAAACCAAAAATCAGACTGTCAACCATTTGATTTTACATTAATCATGCACAGTTACAGTAACTACATGAGAAGAGAGCCACTATTTACCTACCTGTCTCATTTTTGGGGGATGGGGAGTGTGTGTGTGTGGTGTGACCATCTCCATGAAATAGAAAAGGAGTACAATGTGGAGCAAAGCAGCCCAATAGCAATTCCCCCTTATACTGAAAACTCCCTCTTAGACCTGTAAATAAGCAGGTCTCCTAAGTAATAAAAAATAAATAATATTTATTGCAGAAAAAGGGAGGGAAAACTCACAAGAGAAGTGCCAATAAACAACCTAAAAACCAAACTATGTTATACTTCTTTTTAATTTAGTGGGGTAGCTAATGTACACAGAGGAAGCTAAAATAGCCAGATTAGTCTTCTGCATGTTTTAGTTAGCCAACTCTGCAACCAGGATGACTTATCGAAGCAAAATCACACTCACAAGGAATTAACACGTTATCAGGCATGTGTCATCCTCACATACCTCCGAACCTTCAGAATATTGTGACAAGGAGCTCTACAGGTCTGCAGGGCCTTCTTGGGTCTGCTTCTGCTACTGTAAAATTGTTACTTTTGAGAATTTACTTGGAACAAGAGCTGAATGATCTTCCCTTGCCCCTAGGATGGTGTGGGAATGCTGTGTGCCATGTCTGCAGCTCCCCAGTGCAATAGCTAGCTTGGCCTGGAGAGGTGGTAAAGCCCCAAGTTTACAGTTTTAGGATTTCAGCTGGCTGCATTTTGCTTTGAATCGCCATCTGCTCAAAGCAGTAATTACAGGAGCTTTAGCTTTGGTCAAGCCCATTTTTCTCCCACTGATCTGAACATGCTGGCTTCAGAACAATTGTCCCTAGCCAATTCATCCCAACGAAGACCCAAAACTCTGCAGGGGGATTTAGGGCTTGCTGCAGTTCTGGGAAAAGTCCAAGACCTGTGTGCAAGTACCTGAAACAGCAGATCCTGTGCCAAGATCTCTGGGCTCTGCACAACTCCAACACCAGTCCCTGAGGGGCCTTTGACTGGAAGGTAAACCAGGATCTGGTTCCTAAACCAGGATCCTTCCAAAGAAAGATGATTTAATCCAGAAGAATAGAGGCTTTAAGTGAGTTCCTCCTTGTTTCTCCCTACTCTTTTTCAAGGCCTCATGGCAGAGTCAGTCTCAAATACAGGAATTTTACCTCCTTCTTCTGTTGTGTGCAAGCTCTGCAATACACAAACCAGAGGCTGATGGAGTAAACACCCTATGATGAGGGGGATCCCAACACATTACTGCCCTGGACAGGGAGCACACTGTCCCCACTCTGGAGCCCTGCAGAAGCACAAGGTGTGACAGAAGCATTTTGAACCATGAGCTCACTTGATAGAGCACAGCATAAGCAAAAAGCTTATGAATTGGAGCAGTGGGAGAGGAACTTAAGAGGGGGAACGGCAAGGAAGAGGGGAAAGAGAAAACAACAAGTCAGCCTGTGAAAAAGGACAAAAGACAGAACCAGTGCACAGGGACAGGAAGAGGATGCAAGAGAGACAAGATACACGAGGTTAAACTACCGTGCAAGCAGGGAGCTGGCGGGTTGCTAGGTTTCCAAGTACACTGTGCCTGTGCACAGATGCTATTTATGGGAACATGCCAGCAACAATAGGCAGAAGATTTTTATTCAACATCCTTATTAATGACCTGAAACAAAGGCAATCAGCATATTAATTACAACTGCAGATGATGCTAAATTTGGAGCAGCAGTGAGAGAGCTAAGAAACACAAAAGGATCCATGCAGAAACAGGGAAAGCAAGGCTCAAAGTAAAGACCTGCCTGGATAGACAAAGCAAAGTAATGTAGTTTGGGGAATGATAACTGCAGACAGGGATCTGCAATGAGGATGAGAATCTTGGGGAAGCAGAGGCCTACAAGAAGGATCACCAAAATATCATAAAATATTCTTGGCATGCAATATGATGAGGCAGCAAGACATCAGTGTGATTCTGAACACCAGGCACAGAGGTGTCATCTCACTGTCAGAAGCAACGGAAACCATACCAGGCAAATTGTTTAAAAATGTATGGGATGGAAGATCAACAGCAAAGAACATTTGAGCCATGTTTTCCAGAACAACTCATTATCCCCCAGGGCTGGATTTCCAGAAAGTCTTTACTAAGCCCAGTGCCAAACTCTTCTGAAAAGCTCGGTGTTCGGGGGACTGACCTCTTACGAAGATATGGGAGATACTTCCCAGGCATCAGGAAATCATCTGCTCTAAGTGGTTGCTTAAATTGGAGCAGATCTCACCCCCAAAAAATTTCAACTCTGTTGTATGCTGAATATCAAAATTAGAACTTCTCCTGTTTCTGAAACCTGTGGCCACATTAGAAACATGATATATATTCACTGTTTGTGAATCCAGCATATTCCAAATTGATTTTGACTTTAACTTGGTTATAAAAAAGGCAAATCAACCAAAACAAAATGCTCAACAAGCACTGGGTTCACTCTGCATATATGAACACACAATGCTGGCTCCTGAAAGTGATGAGATGATTAGACATCCTTCTTCAGCACAGATTACAAGGAGACACTGTGGGAGAGCAACTATCCACACATTACCAATGTCAAACATAACCCAGTTAGATGGACCAAATCCCAATTATCTCAGAGGGATAATGCACCAGACATGAAAATAGTAGCAGTGAAACAAAATCAATTGCACATTCACAACGGCACTACTGTCAATATATAAACCATCTTTAATATACAGAATAACGTCACATGGTTTTCCCACGGGGTGGCAACACGTGGAGCCTGGCACCAACTCACACCCAGTGCCTGCAATCCGTGCCTGTGCATAGGTGGCACGGAGAAGAGGGATAGCAGGGCTGGGAGCAGGGAAGGGAATCAACCCTTGCCAGTCCCACTGATGGCATCTCTCTCATGTGTGGCTGAACACCTCACAGTGCCTTGCAGAATAAAGGGATTTGAACACTGCATTTGAATGTAGCAAGGTGACTACTTTGAACCTGACACAGTTTGGACTGTGCAAGTTATTCCAAACACAGATCCCACCATAGCACTATTTTCCAAACACCCTTTGGGACTGGGCAAGTTTTGTGAACCTTTGAGCTTTTTTCCATGTTCCAAAATGTAACGAATGTTTTTCTGGTGCTGATGCAGCCCATCACCGAATTGGTTTTTGAGTCAAGTGATTACAAATCCTACCTCGGCCAGCATGGGGACGTACAACATCCAGTGCCAGGAAGCAGGACAGAAACTCCCAGACCACCTCTGTCTCATCACTACCAACAATGGGGAAAAAAACGTGGGGGAAACTGCTCACCACTTCAAACAAGACAGAGGACATGTCTTGTGACATCAGAGCAGTGGCTTACCTAGCCCAATACTTTCTTTCAACAGGGGAAAGGGGAGTTGATATTCAGAGGAGACCAAAGAATTAAAAAAAAATAAATTAAAAAGAGAAAAATAGGCAACACAGCCCACTTCCTGTTGCACTAACAGTGCCTGCATACTTCAAGTGAAGGACTGACTTCAAGATGCGGCATTTTGCACAGAGAGTATGTGAAAAGTAATTATCAAGGCTGTCCAAGAATTGTTATCACACTTGCTCCTACCAGGAAGGTGACAGATCTTGTGCCAAGATAGCCATGAAGGGTCAGGGCCTTGGTTCTATGTCTTGTTCAGAGGAGGTCAGCCCCATTTACTCCTGTGCTGGTGCAAAGCCCAGCACAGTGAGCTCAGAACAAGACACACGAGCATCATTCTCTCTTAGGAATGGCCACTCTCATAGACAGTTTAGCCCTGACACAGCTGCTGTGCCCATGGCCCCACACCTGCAGGTAGGAGACCCTCAGCTGGGGCTGCCAGATCTCCTTCAGTCTGCTTGGTGCTTCTCCTCTGTCACCCCATGGGGGCTCAAGCAGACAGAAAGATCACAAGCCAGAAGCACCAACAATGAAACACGGACCAGAAAAACATCTGGAGTGTTGGCTGTGGTAAGATACAGAAGAAATCTGTACTCCAGCCACAAAAACACATACTGTTTGAACCTCCTGTCAGAGTCCATCTGATTTCTGGTTGTGGTCACCTTTCTCCCAAGCTGTGTGTCACAGCTTCTGCCTAGAGTCGCTTCCTGCCAACCCTTTGATGCAAAGCCCTGCTCACAACCAACCCACAGTCTTATTCTGTACATGCTCAGGGAGCTGTTCCTTGAGTGGTGTCTTCCGCTTCCCATTGCTACTGTGTAAAAACCTTAGCTCTTCTACTGCCACTGTTTTGGGGACAGCCTCAGAACAAACAATATGCCTATTATTCTGCTGGAGGTCTCACTGCTGGGCAATGACATTCCCAACACTGTTTATCCTATAAGATCTGGCACATTCCCAGCCCCAGGTCGGAGTGCTTAAAGTTACATTCACCAGAGGCTTGTACATTTTTGCACACACACACTGTCTCTAGGAGTTCAAGGATCAGGAGGCAAAATCCTATGCATACAGGAGGGAGTAATTTCTTAAGACATGAATTCTAATCACATCAATAGTAAAGAAAGTATATATTTTGCTTGTAGAAGAAAAATTGAAAAATTAACAAATGTAAGGGCTGTGCTTCACCTGTAGACATCTGTTACCTCTTCAACAAGAGTGCAGCTGAAAACAGCTGACCTTAATAAAATGCTGTTGCATGATGAAGGCCTCTTGTGACATGACACCGTTGGGTGGAAATACTCTTTCCACAGCGGCCAGCATAGTCTCAAGCAAGCTTCTGAGAAATTTTCATCTCAGCACAGGCCACTTTTCCCTTCCCTGTATACAAAAGGATACCACAACTTGACTTATTTGTATAAATAACTATTTGAGGATTAAAATAACAGGGATAGACATGAAACATTTGTCCATTTCCACACCACCACTCTGTGCTTATTCAGCCAGATAAGAACTGCTTGTTAGGGAATTTTACAAACCAAACGAATCAAACCCAAGGTATTCCATAAGGCTACAAGAACTGCATGAGAAGTACGAACAGCAAGTTGCTCAAGCACAAAGCAAACATCACAAAGCTGGCTGACCACCACAAATATGTAACACTCCTGTAACTCACAGCGGTGGTTTTCTCCTTTCTAAAAATTAAATTACGTCTGCATATCCTGCATCTGGCTTCTTTTCCTCGCTTGTGGGTTTTTGCTGTTATTCAGTGGCAGGTTTAGGACTAATGAGGCACATCAGCTAACCTGACCAAATCAGGGAAAGGACTTCCAGTAGTGTTGAGTAGCACCTAACTCCATTCCCACCACAATTCAGGGCAGCACTGCCACCCATTTCAGTAGCTGCACCATCTCTTCTGAACTCCTTGGAGATCCTCCACTACACGGCCCAGAGCATTGGAAGATCCTCCTCTGATTCAACATCAGGGCTCGGAATAGAAACACAGTCAATAATTTCATGGTGACTGGTACGCTTTTTGGCACTTTCATTAGAAAACACCAAGTTTGGGGATATATTTCCTTTAAATGCCATGTGTGCCCTCAGAATGGAAAGTCTTTTTACATACCAAATCATACCAACAGCCTATCCAAAAATCCCAATTAAAAGTGCTGGTGGATGTCACACACTGCATTACTAGATCTAAATTAGACATCAAGTCTCCAGTGCGCATCTCTACTGTCAAACTCCAGGGAAACTTTGGAGATCTCTTTGTAGAGCAAAGAGACACTGAGGAGCAGTACTACAGGATTTCATCCCAACTTAATCCTAATTTTTGTAGGATTAGCATCCTACTAAAAAAGCCTTATTCCTGACCTGGAACTACATTTACTAAGGAGGAAGAAATTTTCACCTTAGCCCCTTAAATTGCTGCCAAGAAGAAATGCCGAATTACTGCTCTGGCCCTGGAGTCTCTGGGAAGGAAAAACTGCTCTGCTAGCCAACACACTGCTCACTGAGCCCTGCTAACTATCAAAGGCTGGCATCAAAAGCTCCTTGGGCTGGATTCAAACAAGCAAATGAGAATTAAAAAGCAGTGTTGCGCAGCAGCACCAATTCCCTGGGCCGCCCACTGCACAGGTCGTGCCAGCTCTCACGGGGAGCTGTGCATTCCTGCGGAGACCAAACATGTGAAATATCGGGCCAGAAACAGGTTCATCTAAAATTAGATCTACACATTCTCTGAGCAACTCTAAATTGAACCAAGAGAGAAAGAGATAAGAGGAAGCACATTGAAGGCAAAGGGGAAGCGGAGTTTTAGAGCTGCAGAGAAGATGATTTCTGATGAGGCCCTGCTTCTGCCCCTCTGTACTGTGGTGGAGGAGCTCAGGGAGAAGCCATCTGTCACATCCCTTTGGCCCTGCCATCACCAGCTCATGAAATCCAGGCTGTCTCTGCCTGGATACACATGCCTGCGTGTGCATTTTCAGGAACATTCCCCAGAGCCAGCACTTTTGGCTGAGTATACAAAAGACTTTATTCCAGATGGAATAGCAGAAATGTTCATATTGACAACTGCAGCCAGTGTGACACAAATAAGGCCAATAGAGCAATGGAAATCATAGCTGACAGCAATTATTCCAGTGAATGCTAAAATTCCCCCAGGAAGCAAATACAGATTCCCTGAACACACCAGCAAGTGAAGATTGTCTTAAGATGTAGAAGAGTTTATAGATATTTTTAGATCAAAAGAGAAGGCTGGAAGATGATTTGGTTTCTCTGAAATTTCTGATGCTTATGAGTAGCCTGTCTCAGCTCAGCTGAATCCTGCGTCATCGCAAAACCATGGGCAGATTTCACTTCTTTCCCAGTGACCTCACTGCTGTCCTCAATCCACACGCTGACTAGGGCTCTGGCGGTTTTTAAGCGCTCTGTAAATGCCAAGGAAGAATTAACACCGATTTTGTCTCTTTTTTTCAAGGACAGGGTAAAGAAATAGCCATTAGCATTAACATTAGCATGGCACCTCAGAGCCTTGCATGCAGCAGTCAGCTCTGCCTCGTGGAAAAGGTTTAGTTATTTAGCACCCCTGTCCATCACTGGCCAAAGCTTGCCCTGTAGTGAACCAGGTACACCACAGGGGAATGGCTTCACCCTGCAGCTCGTGCTGTGGATGTTGGCAAGACCACCCACAGCACAGAGCCAGGGAACAGCAGCTTCTCAGCTGTTAGAAACAAAGACTCTGTACTTGTGACTTGGGCAAATTGAAAGCTTCCACTTTTCATGATGTTTAGGCACGGGCACAGGAAAGGAGTAAGGCTGAGCAGGAAGCGATTCCCTCCTGAACTGCTGGGCCTCCAGGCACAATTCCCTGGGAAGGCAGTAGCACCTTTGCCCCAGCTCCCTGCTGAACAAGATTCATTGCACAGGACAGACCCTCTGACCCAGTGCCCTCACTCTGCTGAAGCAGAAATCTGATGGTTTTGACTTCTCAGGACTTAAGACTCTCTGGATGATGTTTCCATCCTTCTGTATCACTGTATCTTTGCCTAGATGCTTTGTGCCTGCTTCACTTGAATGCTATCAGCTGCTACACCTTTTCCTCTCCCTTCCAAAACCAAACAGAGCTCAGAGAAAAACCTGTTGCCAAAAGTGGCTTCTTCCAACTTTCTCTCCTGGCAATTTGAGCCTCAGAGTTGGGCTGGAAGCACTAAACCTCATTAAAATTAGAAGGCACAGGCTCCTTGCATCCAGCTGAACGTGCAGCAGGCAAGTCAGCTTCCTAGATTAGAGAGGATGGTGCTAGGGGAGAGGAGGAGACCTTTGTCTCCAGTGCGGTAGGCAGGCTGATGCTGTCAGCTCTCCAGCACCACTCACTAGATGATTGCTCCCCATGCTTCCCAAATGACTACTCACTGCACCCCTCCAGCAAAAACAGCCCTACCCCAGCCCAGCTCTCCTCCCGTAATGAGCTCTAGCACTGGGAGAAGGCCCACACACTGGGTGGGTCTCTGCCTCCATCAACCCAGCAAGATGTTTCATGTTTCCCACACACAGTTTCCCACCACCATCAGTGCATACACTGCGTCAGGAGGCCAAGCTTTCATCTGCCTGCTGAATAGTGGCCACACAGTTTTTCAGCCAACTCAAGTACACAAGTCTATCCCTCTGCAGAGGCAGGAGCCAAAGCCAATGCAAAACAAGAACAGCCTTGCTATGGCTCCTGCAAGGAGGTCTGGCGACACTTGCATGTCTCCCTCACTGCAGCTGAGTCCAACCAACTGCAGTGGGGGAAGGGGCAGCTCAGAATGAAAACATTAAGCTACGACCACTGTTACAACTGATTGCTTCAGTTGACTATAAAAGTCCTAATTTCCACACTTATTGCTGTTTTCTAAACCTACTATTTTCTACCTACAGTCCTATTTTCTACACCTTCCAGCATTGTAGAAAGAAGTTATAACATCATGGTCTGGCCAAAAAGAAAAAAATTATTAAAAGGAAAAACCCCTTTTCATACCCTCAATCTCCTGCAAAATAGATAGTTTATGACATTTTCATAAGACATTTCTGACTTGTACTGCCACCCAACACCCAGTGTCCTGGCAGTGGCCCTGCTCGAAGGATCCCCCAAAGACAGCAAGAGGCACAAAGAGGGAACCCAGGACTGTTCTCCCTCTGCCCCATGTGCTGCCTGGGTTCAGGGAACTATTCTCAGTGTTTCCCATCATGACCCACTTTTGCTGTTCTCTACATGAGCTGCAGCCCATCTGAACTCCTCCCCCTCCATTTATGAAGAGCATGAAATAAGCCTCAGAAACACCTTGTCTCACCCCAGCCTCCAGCTTCTCTCCAAGCTCTTGGGTGTCAAGGATGGCACAGCGAGCTTGTATGTCCATGCCAGCAACTGCTGGATAGACCAGCACAAAGCTCTTCCAAATGCCTTCTCCCTTGCTTCTGAAATGCCACCTAAGGCCTGGCTACAAGTCCCTTCACAGATCCAACTGTGTGGCCATGATAGGAGACATCCTGTGAACTACTCCGGGTGCACAGGACAAGGTAGGAGCAGCCTAACATTTCAATGCCTTCCACTGACAAAACAGAATCCCTTGGGCACAAAAGGCACTACAGTGAGATTGGGAATGGGAAGATATGAAGTAGTAAAAAATACAAAGTCAGCCAAAGAACAGAGACAAAAAGCCAGGCATTAGAAAGAGCTCAGCTGAGAACTTTCCAGCCAAGAAGAGCTATCTCATTTGCCAAAGTCAGGTTGTTTTATTCTGAGCTGCTCAGAACACCATCTGAGAAACCAGTGTCCAAAAATGGGCTGAGAACGATCCTCATTTCAGTCTCTCTCCAGAAATCCCCATCCCCCTGGTGCTGAGGCCCCTGCACAAGAGGGATGGCACACATTATTCCTCATACCAGCATCTGATAGTCTTTCCCTCTTTTTCACATCAGCCTTGTTTTACTTAGCACAGCAGTTGTTAATGTCTCAGCTCTGCAGTGGGGAAGCACTTTTATTGTTAGCCTATGTGGTAAAAATAAAATCTGATTACAAGAAATTGTTTGGCTTCAGTTGTAACATCAGTGTTAGTTACAAGTGCATTAGTTAGTTAGTTAGTTAGTTATCGTGATCGCAGGGAGGGAAGATGGAGGCAGAGATGAGGATGCATACTAAATTCTGGTGAGCTGACATTTCCCAGCACAGTCCTCCCAGGGGAGCAACACTTTTGCCTCCTTGATAGCAGTTGCAGCAATCCCAGACCAGCAGGTCCACATGGAATACAATGCTCTGCCTGGTGGCATCTCCTGGAGAGAGGCATCTGATCTGCTCCCAGACCCTTGAGACTTCCTCCAACCAATGCACTTCTTTTACCTGCAGCAAAGTTCATTCTGACTCATCCACAGAAATTCCTCAGAGACTGTATACTGTCATCCCCACATGCATATGTGACCGAAGATAAAAAGCTAGAGCCACATATCTCTGATGACTCCCCAGAGCTTGCCTGTATCAGCTCCGTGGTGGACCATAGCTTTTGTGGCCCTTGGCAGGGTTTCTGTGTGCTTGGCACAGCCAGCTCTGGGGGTGCCAATAAACCTTTCCTTCATGGGGCTGCGCTTCAGAGGGATGTCTCTCCCAAGCTCATGATGTCAGGGGGCAGCCCAGATGCCAATAATCCTGCCAAATTCAATAGGAAGAGACAGGAATTTCTACCTTTGCTGGATCCAACTGTCATCTCTGTCCTCATGGCACAGGTCAAAGGGAAAGAGTGCCTAAGGTTCTTCAGGTTTGCCTGGAGCACAGGTCAGTGCAGCCCAAGGGCCCAGCAGTGCTTTGTGCCGGGTGAACATTCCAGTGCCCAAAGAGGAACAGCTTCTCTGCTCACTCAGCCACTCACACTGCCCAACTGTGGGAACTCGTCAGGAGTGCCTTGAACCCACAGGACCAAAGGACCATCACATGCATCCAGGGATCGGCACACACAGAGATTTTTTTCCCCCATTCCTTTATCACGCTCCCAGTGACCACCAGTAGCACACAGAACAGAGGGAAACAAAACAAATCACCACCAACGCACCTGGGACGAAATCATAAACAAAAATACATACTTACAGCTGAGCATTGTGAAGTTCACAGACAAGGTCTTAAGGAATCATTTCCAGCAATAGCTAAAACAAGAGGGGAATGAACACTGGGAAAGGCAAAACATCTGACAGGAAGAAGTGCCCTCTAGTAGAGCATCTCAGAGCAGGATCTGGAACAGGCAGCACTCTCTGGAACAGGAGCATTCTCATATGACCTTGCCCACTCACTCCTGCTCAATGAACAGGCTGCCCAGGGAAGAGCTGGACTCACCGTCCCTGGAGGTATTTAGAA
Source organism: Empidonax traillii (assembly GCF_003031625.1). Taxonomy (NCBI): domain Eukaryota; kingdom Metazoa; phylum Chordata; class Aves; order Passeriformes; family Tyrannidae; genus Empidonax; species Empidonax traillii. The sequence goes on along the minus strand of NW_020955398.1, from coordinate 932,687 downwards.
GCTGTGTAGATGTGGCACTTAGGGACATGGTTTAGTGGTGGACTTAGCCGTGTAGGCTAATGGTTGGTTTCAATGATCTTATGGGTCTTTTCCAGCCCATGATTCTGTGATGCTTTTCTGTCTGTGCACAGCTATGTGGGAGGGCACGTTCCCCAGCTGTACCATGGACACAGAGCTCAGACCACTCCCAGGCGTGAAAGGCGAAGGAACAGCATGTTACAGCCATCCCCACCTCCAGGGCTCGTCCCATTTTTAAGGAGAGAAGCACTGTTTGAGAAAAGACTCTGTTCCTGACAGAGATGACGGGAGATCAGCTCTTGATGCTAGGAGGGAAGGAACATGATAAGAACTTGACTATTAAGAGTGACAGCTGTAAAACAACGATTTCAAATGGGCCAGAGGAGGAAAAGCCAGTCCAAAACTGCTCTGGAGATAAGCAAGGCTATTCCCTGGTGCAGATGTGCACCTCAGAGATGCCATTACCATTCTGATGCTCTGTCTCTTCTCCACTCATCATCTAGTGGACCAGTTGGTGTCTTGAACTGTTGAAAGCATGGTGGAACTAGGGGCTGATGGATAACAAGGCTACCCTCCTGTGGTCCACAAAAACCTCCCAGAGCTGCTCCCTGCTCATAGCCAGGAGCTGGCAGACAGATCTCTCCTGGGAGTAAGGTGAGGAAAGGTCTGTCTGTTCATTAAGCCGTTCCTGACAAGGTGGCTGCAGACACCTCCACACAGGTATCCAAGAAGAACACACTTGCTACCTGTTTTCTGACCCAAAACCTTGCCTACAGAAATCACCTGAGCATAACTAGTTTCCAGGACGCAGAGGGGGCTCCTGCCAGGGCAGCAGCAGGAGAGACAGATGTTTTCATGAACCATTTCATGTCTGTGAAACAGAGACAAGATTCTTCATCCACAGAGGTCTCAGAGGTACCAAGTGGAACTTCCTTGGAGCTAGGATTTTTTATTTACAGCTGTCCGTGTAGAGTTTCTAACACTGTGCTTAGAAATGGCGAAGGACTAAAACCAGCCAATAACCAGAAAGCCAGCAGGTGGCACTCAAGAATATCCAAGACTTCTGAAATGTGCAAGACCAATAAAACTTGCATCTGCAGTGCACAACAGCAACATGTGCCTCATTACACAGACATGCCACCTACCAGAAGGCACAAGAACAAGGCGATGATCTCGGCAGTGCCCTCCAGGCACCACAATAACCCAAAGGGCTGAGACCATGATTGCCTTAATCTCTATTATTGAAGGCATCCAGGCAGCAGGATCCAGACCCTTGCCTGGGAGCAGCTTGTGCCTTGGTGGGGATGCAGCTGGGCAGCACCGCTGCTCCGTCTGTGCTCCCAGACAGCCAGCGCTCGTGCGCGAGGAAAGCTGTGGGTAAGCATGGCACAGGGCCCGCCACGGCTGAACATGAACAATCTGCTGTTCTCAAGAGCACTAAAACACCTCCTAAACGCTGCTAAAACAACAGCAACAAGCCTCCCCTCCCACATGAGCACCGTTAGAGCAAGGCCATCCTCCTCCCCAGCCTCAGGCTCAGGCAAGGCACATCAGCATGTGAACTGACACCAACTTGTCCTTCAGGCAGCTCTGCCAAATACATCTAGGTGATATGGGGTTTCTGGGTGGCCAGCCTGTGCCAGTTTTTAAATTTGTGAGTACTAGTAATGCTCAGCAGTCTGAAATAAAAGGTTTTAAAACAGGAAAACAGCTTAATCTTCTGGGGGAGTGTTCTATTTCCTAAAATGCATTTGGCTACTTCAAGCGCTTCCTCACAAGTCCTCTGTGAAGACTAAAAAGCACCTTTTTCCAAACAAAATCTGAGATCCTTATACATCACGTAATCCCTCAGAATGGAGCCTTTAAGAAGTTATCACAAGCCCACCAAAAGAAACTGCTAGGAGCTGTTAGCATTGGGTCCTGTCATCTGTACATGGTTTCCAGAGTTTTTTTGTTTGCTTTCCTAAAATGAACACATAACCTCACTGGAACGGCAACAGGATGGACCTGGCTGAAGCAAGGAGGTTCCTGGTTCAGAAGCATCATTTAATAGCATGTTACTAACTTAGGGAATGAGCCATGCACAGAGTCTCCTACCAAGTGGCCTGTGGAAGGTGGTGTGGCACGTCCAGCCCAAAAGAGGGCATCAGCGAACCAGAGCCTCATCCATAGCCCCAGCTGACCACAAGGACCCCTTGGCATAAGTTCACTCCCAGGGCACCTGTATGCTTGCCCCAGCTAGCAGACCTATCACACCGCTCCCTGGTCTCTGCCCCACTTACAGTGAGGGGCTCCCACCCTGCTTTGGTTCCCCGAGCAAATCTGCACCGGATGGTGATGTCTGCCCTTGAAAACTCTCTGGTGTGAAGCACCAGGAGCCCCAAGCCCTGCAAAAGCAGGTGGACAAGGACAGACCATAAGGGGACAATTGACTGCCAGTTCCCTGAGGCCTGGGCTGTACCACGCTCTGGGCTTTGGAGAATGGCCAATGAACCCTGGCGGACCTGCTGACCATGCCCAGCGAGCCCACTGGTGGGACAGGGGACAGACAAGACTCAAGGCACAGTTCCCCAACAACTCCCAGAGTGCAGAGATGCCCCAAAGCAGCAGCTGTCAGATACAAAACAGCACAGAAAAAGACAGCAAAGCACCAAGAAGGAGGGAACAACAGATTGCAAGCTGCCCAGTTCTCGATTAGGAAGGAAAGGGGAAGGCAACAGGGTCTTCTCCGCACACCCTTGCACCAAACCACAAGTCAGGTTGGAAAAGAGCAAGGCAAGAGAGCTCCCAGTGAGCCAGGTGGGGCTGCCACAGCAGGGGACATTCCAAATCCACTTGGCTGGTTACATGGCTGTCCCATGGGCACAGCCCAGGGCTGCTTGATGCCTTGCACATACCCTCTGCTGCCTCTTGGGTCAAAGCAACTCCCAGCTCATGGAAAATTTTGACATGAGTAATTTTATTGTTTTTGTTCAGCTTGGACTGATATCAAATTCCACAGAGGCACTGGGATGGCCCTGAAAGCCTATGTTTTAACCAGTTTATCTGTACATCCCTTGAAAAATAACCCCATTCCCAGATCTGCACCAATTCAAATCCCCAATTCTGCACCACCGAGACTGCTGTTTGGGATTCCTTGTGCAACCCTAGCTCCATGTAGAGTGCACTAAGCTGTAACATGGGCCTCAAGGTGTTAGCGTGGGAGGCAATGGGAACAGAGGAGCACAGATAATCCTGAGTAAACAACCAGCTGATCCTTCCCTTGGCAGCGTTTTTCCATTGTCTATTATGTACAGCTGGACAAATGTCAATAAATTACCAATGGAAATGAGCCCTGCTGAGCAGGCAGTTTGGCTTGAACAGCTGTTTTCTAGGTGGCACAGTGGCATTCCACTTTGCAATTGGTGGTGAATCAACTGCCTTCGGAGGTGAAAAAGAGGAAAGCAAACCCTGCACAGAGGGAGGTTTTGTACCCAGACCCCCAGGGGAGAACACAGGAGAGGTGGATGTCTTGGGGGAGGAGGAAGGAAAAAGCCAAGCAGGCAGTGGTGAGTCATGGGAAGCTGCCCACTTCCTGCCAGACACCACAGAGGTCACAGCCAGCACTGGCGTGCCACTCCCCACACACTTGTTCCTGCAGCTTACCTGGGGGGAGCAGTGGCAGGGAACAAGGCAAGGAGCAATGCAAGGACCTGCAGAGGATCACTGGGAAGCTCCCCAAGTCCCTGGCAAGCTTGGAAAGAGAAAGAAAACCACGGAGGGATGCCTGGAAGGATGCAGCTCCTCCACCTGCACCCTTTAGCATACACATATCCGTGCACTACCTGGCACTACACTCGTACCTGCCGTCCAACTTTGCCAGCGTGCCAGTCCTGCTCCAAAGGCTGGCTGGCAGCCACCACCCACAGAAAGTCTCACAGCTGATCTGCACGGGGAAGGAGATGTGGAGAACTGGGAAGGGCAAGGGAAACATCTGATCGACACTTTTTCCTTCTGACACAACTTTACTGGTTGGCTCCTTCCACAGTGAAGCGAGGTGGGTTTGCTAACCTAGAGCAACAGCCACCCTTTTTTACACACCCTGAGTCTCTCAGAGGAACCTCAGAAACAGGTCTCCAGCCTGACAGGAAGCTACTTTTGCCTGACATATTCTGCAGGAGAGTCTGTACTTTCACCTTGCTCACCCCCTCTGAGGGGAGCAGACCTTGCAGCAGCCAGATGCGAGAGCAGTGTCCAGCTGTCCAGAACTGGAGCTCCAGCTGGAGCCACTGTGCTCCCTCCCTGCTGTGGAGCTCCTGTAAAACCCACCCACCGAACTCCTGTAAAAACTTTGTGGTCTGCTTTAGGGTGGCTGTTTAAAATAATGATGTCAAGAAATGAGAGGCTCTCACTTTCAGCAAGAAAAGCATTAAGTTGCAAAGCCATTAAGACTTGTTTATTATTTAGCATCTGTTTAATCTCAACTAGGAAAAAATACCTCGGATTATGGAGGGCTGAGTAGGCAACTCTGTCTTTGGGCTCCAGCCTCAGAGATTTCTGTAATTAGGTAAAGTGAAATCAGAGATGATTGTCTTTTTGTAAAGGCAAAACAGAAAAAGAAAGCCCACCTGCTTGCACACTGCAGGACCTGGAAGGGTTGAAAGCAGACCGCAGGCTGTGCGTTCTGGCCACACAGCTCTCACAGGCTCTCCTGGTCTCCCTGACCATCAAGCTATGGCCAAGGTAAACTATGAAATCAGCCAGAACACAACCAGGAATAGGGAGGTGAGAGGAGTAGGGCTCACAGAAGGAAACTATGCAAAACAGAACCACCCACCAAACCTCTTCTGGTCAGGAGCAAGCCAGGTCACGGATTGTGCAAACCACACAGCCAGTGAAATCCAGGTCCCCTCGAGGGACACAGAAACAGAGGACAGAAACTGACAGAAAGGTTCATTTCCCAACTGCAAACAGCAATGGTCGCTATTTCTAGGGGTTTAAGACAGACTGAATATCAAAAGCTGAACCAGTGAAAAACAGATTTAGGACTTCTTCAAACAGAAGAAATAAACCTGATTTCTAAAGAATTTGGCTAGGGCTTCTGAACACCTCAACACCAGTGATGGCAGCCTAACAATCCAAATTCCATGGCTGTGAGTTCCTGCAGCAGAGACCCTTCTTTCCTCTATTTGTATGAAACAGTCCCAGGCTGTTATGTTCTCCACTCACTCAAAAGCTCCCCAAAGCAGGTCCTTTACCCAAGAAATTGCACCAGCTGTAAGCAGCACTCAAGTTTTTATCCTCTTGGCCACCGAGATTTATATTAGTTGATACACAGATCTCCCTGGTGAAGGATGAGGCTGACATTCACCATCTATTTAGTCTCACAAACCCTGACAGACCTGGCACAATGCTGCAGTGCTTCTATGTAGCTCATCTCCCAGCATCATTCTTTTGGAGAGAAAAGAGGACCTTACTGTAGGATAGAAGAAAAGATTCTGTATTTCATATTCTCTTTCCCAAACTGAATCCTAAGCTTTTCACAGCTAGCAAGAAGAGCAAGCCATCTCACCTCAGACAGCACCGCCGGACTCATCTTCTCCGTGCCAGCATCTTAAAGCTGTTCCTCGACTTTTACTCCCCCCCCCCCCGCCTCCAGCAATAAGAGGACGTATCACCTTCCCCAAGAAACAAACGACGAGGTGATTTTGTACTCCAAACAGGAGCAGGAAAACACGAGTGTTCAGAAAGAAACAAGGGGAAACAGCAAAGGGAAGCCCAACCATCTAGGAAAGATATTCTCCATCAGACCTTTAAACCGAAACATCCGCTGCTTCACTCGAGTTTGTTTTTTTTGGTTTTTTTTTAACAGAAAAAACCTGATAAATGTAACGGGGTGGGGGGAGGGGGGGGCAGCGCCTCCTGTTTCTACAGCAACCGAGGGCCCGGCGCGGCGCTGGCAATGGCACCCCGGGAGCGGCCGGGATGGGGGGGCTCGGGAACAAAAGCGACCGCGCCGGTAAACAGGGCACGGGCACCGAGGCGCGGCTCGCTGCCGCCGGGGGCCACCCCTCGCCCCCCGCCCCACCTGTAGCGCAGCCCCCGCACTCACCCCAAAGCAGGGTGAGGATCTGCGCCCGCGGCACCAGGCTGAGCGCGTAGACGGCGCCCAGGTGCAGCAGCCCCATGAGCACCACGTTGCGCCAGACGATGGCCTGCCCGCCGCCCGCCGTGCCCGCCGTGCCCGCCTCGCCGCCGGCCGCCCGCCGCGGCCCGGCCATCCCGCCGCCGGGGCGCTATGAGGGGCCGCGGCGGCCCCCGCGCAGTGCGGCCCCGCAGCGGCTACGGGCGGCCGGGACGCGCCGCCGCATCTGTTGTTGCGGTCGCCGCCGCCTCCATGGAGCCGCCGCGCCGCCGGCTGCGCCCTCAGCGCCCCTCAGCGCGGCGGGGACGGGCGAGCGGGGGGCGGCCGCCGGCACCGCATAGCGACAGCCAATGGTGGCCCCGGGCCGCTCACTCCGCCCCCGGGCCCGGCCCAGGCACCGGCTCCGGCTCCGCCCGGGGCCGCCTCCCGGCGCGTCCCCGCGGCAGAGCGGCCGAGCTCGCCCGGCAGGACCGCTCGTTCACGCACCTCTGCTACCGGCAGTCCTCCTGCCCGCATCTCTTCTGCCCGCACCTCTGCTGTCGGCATTCCTCCTGCCCGCACCTCTGCTGCCAGCATCTCTCCTGCTGGCTGCTCCCGGCTCCCCCGGGACAGAAGGGTTTCAGTGGCATTCAATCGTGGGAAGCCTGTGAAAGCAGAGTAAAAGATGCCACCGGCACAGGCGGCGCACCGGTGCAGGAGCAGATATTCAAGAGGTGGTTACGAAAGTTCATCTGACTGGGAGTGACAAGGCAGGCATTGAAAACAGACAGACAGCATTTTATCAGCAGTGCACACCTGAACGAAGAGCTGCCACACTTGCTCACTCCGTCCCGCTGCGGATAGAGTGTTGTTTTAGTGCTCAGGTGTGGTTTCGGGGGCTGTCGTCCCACTGTGTGCACCCCCTTGTGCTGCCACGACCTCCCACTGCCAGCTGGTGCGGGGGAGGGAGGACCCCTGGTTACCGGGGATACCAGGGTGGGTGTTGTTAATGGCCAGTTCACCCGTGGCAGAAGCATGACCCGGAGCAGTGGCAGGCAGAAGGGAGCTTACTGTTAACTAGCGAGGCATTTCACCTGCTGTGGAGCAGGGAACATCCTGCACAGGCAGCATGCAGAGGGTTTCAGTCATTAGGTGGGAACCAGAGGGTGAGTCCAGATAAAATGTTTGCCTGTGATGAATTTTGTTTAGTTTTGAATGTCTCTGGGAAGACTGGAGGGAAGGAGGGAGCGGCCCAGGAGTGCCAGCAGCCCTCCTCCCTGGCTGGGATTGGCTCCTCCGTGATTTACAGCAACGATGCTTTCCTGCCCTGAGCTCCTCTGAGTGCCCAAGGTCAATTGTTAGGCTAACTTCAAGTGATTTAATATGTGATACTCATTTTCCTTTTTGGACTCTACAATGTGATGTTGGGGGCAGGCAGGAGAGAAGACTCCATCCTTTAATGATTTTTCCATCTCTTAGTGTCCAGGAGCAGAAAGAAGCCTCCATCCTTTACACATACCAGCTGCTCCCCAGCACAGCATGCTGTGGGTGACCCTCGGGCTTACAGAAGCAAACTGCACAGCCCAAGCTCACCTCTGCACACCACAGCTCATAAGGATGTGCTGCCCTGATTGTTTAAGGGAGGCAAGTCAGAGATCAGGGGGAATGAAATGGGAATGCTAACAAGTGGGAAGGAAATATCGAGGCCAGGGAGCACGTATCTTTGAGAAGGCAGGATGAAACTGTTCATCCTAACCTGGATTTTGCAGGGTATTAAAGTGTGGCAGAGGATAGATGTTAGTCTTTTACGCTCGTGCGGATGCAACTGGCACTGAAACCTCGCAGCTACCTCCAACAAACATTCCTGCCACCCTGGCAAGAGGCAAAGACAAATTGCTTTGCAAGATTTCTGACTAATTTGAGTAACTAATGAACACATCCATGAAGGCTTCCTCTGTGCACACAGTACTGTAAGTTTCATATCCCACATTTATCTCCAGTTCATAGCAGTTTGCTTACAGAACAGCCAGCACAGCAGAGAAAGCAGGTGAGCAAAGATGACATGACAAATGCTCTGTTGTGGCCAGAGGTCCTCTGGGTGCGGGGAGTGCTTAGGGTGACACCGTTGTGTAACTTCTGTGAAGTCCTCATGCCCCTTCCAGGAGAAGCTGGCTGCATGCAGAGAAAGCTTGTCAAGTGCAGCAGCAAAACTGGAAAGGGAATGTAATTTGGTACCCAGCCCACCTGGCTCCAGAGGGGTCCCTACTGCTCATGGAGTTGCTGGTCCTGATGAAGGAACAAATGAAGTCCATACCAGACCAAAGTATCCCCTTTGAGAATGTCATTGCACAGTGTGGGAGTAGAGCCCCTCACTGTTACCCTGATGTCAGAAATCAGTGCTCAAGCAGTGGCATCTCAGTGACAGCATCAACATTTGTCCTAGGATCACTGCAGGGGCTGTGGGAAGGAGCACATTTGGGAACATGATGCTGTGAAAACATCTTCTCACTTTTTAAAAAGCTACCTGTCTACATAGATCACGATGTCAGAGCTACATGCCACAGACAGAAATCTGGACTGTCAGATTAAGGTCTTGCTAGTACCCAGAAATGCAGATAAAAGACTTGGCAAATCTGACTTCTATTTCCCTTGGTAAAAAATAATATTGTAAAACATTCAGTGAGCCAGAATTGCCTAGAGAAGAAATCTGAGGAGCTGCAACCGAAACAACAACAAAGGCAGAAGGAGATTTTCTCAGTAAACACTCCAGGGTTCATATTTTTTAAAACAAAGGATGTACAGGTCTGGGGAAAAAAAAGCCTGAGTGTAATTTAGAGATCCGAAAATGACTTGGTTTTTGTCTCTTGTACTTTGAGGTGAAGGTGTGATGACTGCAGACATGCTGGAAATGAGAACTCAGGGCAGTGTTTCAAGAGAAAGGTGAGAGCCTCCCTCTCCAGTGCACTTCTTGCATTTGCTGGCAATCCCAGCTGGACTTTCAGTTGTCATGCCTGTCTATCTGCTCCTGAGTTTGGCCTTCTGGGCTGCAATAATGCCTCTTCTGTGCAGGTAAAAGAGGCACCTGACATTTGGCTGTGGCCCAGGTGATCTGTATGTAGCCCTTGGTGCTGTCTTGTGCACCAACCTCAAACGAGTTTCACTGTGTTAACAGTCTGTCTCATCACAGCTCTGGCTCACACCTCACTGATGGGCCAAAGAGTTTTACATTTTTTATTTTCACAGAGGTTTAATAAACAACAAAACCTCAGCCCTAATGTTGCATAGCTCCAGAATGTACTTGTCCTTCTTCGATTATCTGACCTGTCCATTTGCTGCCTTCAGAAAGATGCTTGAAGCTGCCCTTCAAAGAGACGCTCTTGCCAGGGTGTGAGAGTGGTGTGGCAGGGGGAGACAGGCCAACACCAGCTCACCTCCATCCCAAATGGCTTCTGGTGCAGCACTGGCCTCAACTGCTGATGGACGATTGCTAGGGGCACAGGCCTGTACCCAGCAGAGAGTGGCTTTATGAGTGATGGTGGTGCAAAGCACATTAGTCTTGCTGTGCTAATTAATTACTAACTACACCTCCTGAGGCAAGTGAATCAGCAGAGAGCATATAATTAAATCCAAGATTGTTTTTGATATATTTTAAACATTCTTCTAGAATTCTCCACATGGAAGAAAGAAAGAGGGCAGTGACAATGAAAGGTAGCGAATGGTTCACGTGAACACTGAGTGTCATTTTAATGCTACTCAGTCCTGCCTGCTACCATCGCATTTCAGCACAGTTATTTAACATCTTGAAACCCTGGCCTTTTTTTTTTTTTTCTTTTCTATTGCCATGAAAAATGAAGTAATGACCCCAAATCATTGTTCAAATGAACACTTTAAGTGGTAAAGAAGGAAACAAAGCCTAAACCATCAGAGGAACAAGAAATAATGTGCTCAAAGTTTGTGAAGTGCTTCCTATGTGCCTGGCAAAGAATTCAAACAACAGGTTCCCAAAAAGTCTTCTGTGTGCTGTCCAGGCAGACATGGACTTACTGATGAGGCCAGCTGCAGTTGCCTTTTTAGGGTGCTTCTTAATAAATCCTCTCTTAATTAGATGCTCTTGTGGCTAACTTTCAGCTCTAAAGCTCATAGGAATTTTAATCAGTTTAGCCTCTTTAGAGTGAGGATTGTATGAAATGTATCCACACATCCATCCCGACTGGCCATTTGGTGATGTATGTGTTTGATCTGCAGAGCTGGCAGAGAAAACATGAGCATTATCGACTCGGCATACAGCAAGTCAAGGCTGGGAGATTACCCATTTAAGATTGGACATGTTGAAACTGTTCCTGGTATCAGTACATTATTTATTACATTCTTCAGTATACTCTGACAGTGGCCTTGGCCCTTGTTCAAGGCTGAACGGCTCAGCTCAGCACCAGGCACCTCAGCAGGATGCTCAGCATGCCCTGCAGGGGAGGTGCTGTCAGCTGGTGGCAGATGTTGGGCCGTATAAGTGTTTTTCCCTTAAGCTTTGAGCCCTTCCTGGCTCTATATATGCTGCTCTGCCTTTGCAATGGATGCTTAAAGCAGCTCAGAACAGTGAACCCCTAGGGATGTGGAACCATGTGGGATTGCAGCTAGTGGGGAAGGAGGGAAATACCTGACTCAGAGTCTCCTTTATTTCCCTTCTCTGGCGTAACAGGCTCTCCAGCCAGGTAATGACACAGTGGGGTTTGTGTTGCTTAGGCAAAGTACCAGCACGGTGGTGAGGGTGAGGATGAAGCTGAAGGGAGCCTACAGAACTCTGGGGAGTGGTGGCACTGCTCTGTATGCTGTCTCTGCCATGCTTCCTAGGACATGAGCCCTCCCCTCCCCCCTGTTTTTGGGGAAAACAGCTATGGCAGCAAGACTGCCTTCCCTTCTCTCTCAGTAATCCAGTCAGTCTAGCATATGCTTCCTTCTGGACAGAGAGAATATGGTTACTAAACCCACATTCCCAATCGGTATATTAGGGAGCTGTGTCATCTGAAAGGCACAACAAGGGACAACTCTGATGTAAACATTGCACAGGCCAGAAATGCAGCAGCAATTAGAAGACAATCTGCAACATTAGTTTCTAACGCTGACCTTGGACTTCTGCCAGCAAAACCAAGGTAAATCCATTACAGAGCCTTGCAAGCAGAAAAAGGTTTTCACTCAAGTATGTAACTTAGATGCCCTGCCTGTACTCAGCCTCCTCTGCAGTACTGCCCCTGCTACATCCCCACCTATTTGCCAGCAAATACGAGACAACTTCATTAATGCTGCCCTTTTCCACAGACTCTCCTGCTGGTGCTTTTGCCTGGATGGTGATTACTGAAGTAGCAAGGTACCTCCTCGTGTCAGCTGCCATTGGAGAACCCCCTTGCTGCCCAGATTGCATCTTTGAATCTCCTTCCATCCCTTTTTCTTTTAATTCTGCAGCCATGGGGGGGCCGCAGGGAGGAGTAGTTTGGTTGGTGTTAATGCTGTGATATAAATCACTTTGCACTCAGTGAGATCAAAATTAGGCTATTTGGGTCCAAATTCTTTTACCAGCATAACTTGGCAGGGCTTCATTGCCTTCTGTAAATGAAGATGGCCATTGCATTTATATCAGATGGGTGGCTAATTGCTTGGCATTCCTTGAAGATATGAACAGACGGCAGCATAACTGATAATTCATCTCAGGTGCTCTCAGGAGAGAAGCAGCAGATTTTTACATCCACTCCTGTTATGTGGATCAGTGCAGTTTTCTGGTTGTGAGCTCCAGACAAGTGCTGAGGCATAAGACAGCTTTCCTTTCAGCAAGGAGAGCGAGATTACTCCACTGCTGACAGTGTCCAGGACAGTGGTGCAACATCACAGTACTCTAAGATGCTATCACATCAAAACCCCCCAGTGTTTCTCGCTGATCTGGTGGTCTCATTTTTCACCACTTCAATTTCCAGACCAAACCTATGCCTAGTCAGTTCATACCATATTTGTTCTCATGCTAACACTGATCTTTAATTCCAATCAACCTGATTCCCTTGTGCTCTTCACAAGGTGAACAAGCAAGTTTATTTAATGTCTTCTTGCTAAATAAACTCTTCAGTCCCTGACATCTGTGTGCCTTGCTAAGTGCCTTCTCATTTGGCATCTTTTTTACGTGGATGGAAGTCTTATAAAGGCTTGTGTGATGCCATTAAATGTTCTTCGGCTTTTACAAAGCCATATCACGCAGAGAAGCTGTTCCCACTAATCCTCTCAGGTCCCAGTGCTCGTCTTATTCCCAATTTAGGAGCTTCCAATTTACATCAATGTTTTTGCCCTCAACCCTGCACACTGTGCCCACAGGAGCGCATCCCACTTCTGCCTCTGCCGTGAAGGCTCTGGTTGTTACTGCCAGGAATAGTAAGCTTCCCAAACCAGTGCTTGCCACCACTCCTGCTTCTTGTCTAGTACTCCCAAAAACAGTGAGAGCACATGCACAGCTAGCTCCTGAATTTCCCTAGCATCACCTCTTACCCACTGGTTTGGTCCTGACATACTGAGATTGCCTTTTGTTTTCATTGCTGAACAGTGCATCACAAAAACCTCAGGCCAGCCTAGCACACCTGCTTTCCAACCTACTGAAGGTTTTTTTATTTTTATTTTTTCTTGCTTACCTTTGAATGTGTTCTTTCTTTTAAAACTTGTTTTCCATCTCGAATCAAGGTACAAGGTGTTTCTCTGGCCAGACTGTGCCCCAACACTGCAGTTCAGTGCAACAGTCTTCTCCACAGAAGCAGAGATCCTGGGGTACTGTTCTACCAGAAATTCTGCTTCAGCTGCAGGTGTCAACATTTCTGCTTCTGTGCAGCCTCTCCCCTCCTACCTTCCCCTATTTTCAGAGCCCCACCATTTCATTTTAAGTTTGCAGAAAGCAGACACAGGGGAGGAAGGTGGAGCACTCCAAGCTATCATTCTCATCTGCCAGAGTATTTACTAGATAATGTCCCAGCAATCAGGTTTGGAGCTGGTGACCTGAATGTTTTTCCTCACTGAGGTAGACTGACACTTCCTTATTACCAGTTTCTGGAAGCATTAAAATACTTCATGTTTCTGATGTGATTCAGCCAATACCTGAGTTTCTATCAAGGGCACAATGAATAAGGGATACCTGCAAATCTTCCAAGTTACAGGAGCTGAATACACTGCTGTAAGTATATTTAAATTTAAGTATTGGAATACTTATAACACTACTTAGAAACCTACAGCCCAGATCAAGGCGAATAAACTCCCGAAACAAGGAAACTCCAAATTGATGCTTTATGTTCACCAGTTATAAATGCTTATGAGGTAAGAGAATGCTGGAAAGGAAAATAAAATTTTTTTACCTGACAAATCTGTTTAAGTCACAGGAGTGAGCAGTGATTACACTGTTATTTATAATATTTCTTGCAGTATGCACTGCCAAATCCAGTCACTGAATTTTAGGCAGTTTTTACGCAAAACTGCCTCTTTTTTTTTTTTTTTTTTACAAACCCAGACATTTCTTTCAACTGCTGTTCTTTCTGTGTCCTACACAGAGCTTTCAGTGATAGGTATGGAAGGAGAAAGTCACCTCACTGTACTCCAGGTCCAAAGTCTCTGCATTGTACTTCATAAAGACACATTTTAATAAATTTACATTTATTGAAAATATCACATTACCTTTATTTTGCTCATTTGCCCCAGTGCACAATTAAGCTATTTAACATGTAAGTTGTAATAACAGGACTGCAAGCAGCTTCATAAAATGAAAGACCAAATACACTTATAACATGATCAGACTGTTTTTAATCCGGTGGATAAGGAACAGTGGGGTGGAAGGGAATAATCTGTTTTAGGGTTCGATACACAACCTATCTTGTTGTCTTACCACATATATCTGTTATTAAAAGCCACTGTTTAGCAGTGTAACATGCATCTAAAAATTGACAATATGGGACATCATCCATTAAATATACTATTTGTAGAGGAGAATCATTAGGGAATGGGTAAAAGATTAAAATAAAAAGAAAAGCACCAGGGCTCCAGAGCCCTTCTAGAGCAAAGTATTCTGCAGGGAGAGTGTAATGCCATTTGTCAGCGCTCTACCGCGACATGCTGTGAGGACAAGCATTTGGTCCGTTTCCTGCATATTTGCTGTAGAAATGCACTTCTTTGGAAAAGCAACCATCAAGGCTTTCCAAGTGCAGGGCTACTTCACACACCCAGCTTGTTGGCCTGGGTGAGGACAACTTTCAGGACTGGCATGAAAGCAGAGGTCTCGCTGAAGTTGCTGGTGCTGACGATGTGTGTGTGGATGTTCAGTCCTTCCTGGTAGTTGCGGGTCTCGATGCTCTTCACCATGTTATGCAAACCGCTGATGATGGCTGGAGAGAGCTGCAAGGAAGCCAGGCAAGGCAGGTCAGCAGAAAGAAAAAACAGCACCTACACTAGTGCTAGGAAAACAGAAATTCTGAGTGTAAAGCTTGGCCCTCAGGAAGGTGAAGCAATTAAGTTCCTTTCTTCAGAGATAGCCATCCTCAGAGCTGCATCACACTGGCAACAGTCACTGGAAAGTCTAACGGCAGACTTCAACCAGAACATACCTTCTCTGCAGCATTGCAAGCCCCTGGGTGCAATTTCCTGGAATGGGAGACCTGCTGTGACAGACTGTGGCACTGTGGAAAAACCTACTGGGCTTTTATGCCTTCAGGGTAAAGTTAATTGCTCAGCAAACACGGCCTGACAATAACAGGATTAGATCACTCTAATCCTAAGGTACTAAGACATCTAAGCACAGTCCTTTATTCTGCCAAAGCCTCCTGGAAGGCTTTGGAAAAATTACCAGATCTTCAAAAGTACTTGCATATCTGCCTTCCAGTGAAGTCAGTGAGCCTCCAACATCTAAGTCCCCTGGGTTCTTTTTTAACCCCAGGTTGTGTGTCTCAATTCCTGCTGGGAGCACAGAAACAGTGCCTGCTGCAAGGAGCTCTGCTCTTTGGATCAGCAGAGTCTCTGCACAGCATCATAAAACTCGTGACATGACCCCAGAACACTGTCAAGTCCACACAGGAATTCGGAGCCAAGCACTCTACCTCGTCGTTTTCTAAGAAGTCCATGCAAACATCCAATTAATGGACTTGAAGCACACTTCCAAAGAAAGAACAAGCATCTGCCACGTACTGCAGAGGGGTCCACACCAGCACTGAAGTCATTGGCAATGTTTGACTGGGGGGTGGGGGAAGTAAACCAGAACTTACTGTCTGTTCCCTAAGTTTGTCATATAGAAACTCCAGGCGTTTATTTGCATCATCCAGTTTCCTCTTGGTTTGCTGCAAAAGAAATAAAGACATTAAAACACAGTGATTTTAAGAACACCATACTGATCTGAGATAGCTGTGAAGAGGTCCATGAAGCACATCGAATTCCTTCCTCAACAACATTTTCCTAACACATCATTTGAATTCTTTGTTCTGTACTTTTCTCCCTGGATTTTGCTAGGAAAGACCATGTGATATGGCTGTAGTTCTCCATATGTAACTGACCTGGTTTGCTGCAGAGAACAGCAAACCATAGAGGTGCACCCCAAAAGCCACTGGTCATTTGCAAAACCCACTGGTTTAGGTGATACAAAAGTGACAGAATTCTGAGCTGCAGCACAATTTTTTTTCTATGGTTCACAGGCAAAGCATTATAACTGGATAAAGTTCTTACTGGAATCATGTATCCAGCAACGTCAGTGAGAGCTTAAGGCCACATGCAGATACTCGAATCTAAGTAAGTACAACTCAGTCATCATTTATGGCAAATCCTAATTATATTTTTCCTCATGTGATTAGTAAAGCTGGGAGTTTGTCTGTAAGTTTTTAGTGTCGACAGAAAAACTAACAGCCTTAACCAAAATGTCCTTACAGATCCTTTGTGCTTCCATGACATCCACCCAACGGATGTACCTGGAATAATTTTGCCACCCAAGGTTCTTAAAATAATCCTAGTATATTCCACCCGATGCATCAGGAGCATAAAAAAGCATAAATTGCAGAAGCACAAAAGAGCTGGTGGCCAACAGCCACTAAAATGGCATCCGTGCACAAGAGTAATGGAACTTCCACTTAAATCAGTATGCACATCAATCCATCTTCACTTAGGATAGTGCCATTTTCCCTGTCAACTGGAAACATTTCTCTGGATTAAATATTGCCCAGAGAGAAAATAACAAAGCCGATGGGAATGCTCTGGCTCAAGGGTGAACACAGGCTGATGGCTGCCTGCTGTGCTAGAAATTAGGAAAAGCTGTTCAGATGGCAGAGGACATAAAGGAGAACATGGCACACGGGTCTTGTACTATGTGTGGAAAACTCCTCAGCACCAGTTGTGCTGTCAAGGAACTGAGATAGGTAAGGAAAAAGTACCCCAAGAAAAGCAGATAAACTGGCTGGTTCTTTTGGCCTGGCACACTCTCAGATACATGACTTCAGAGCATTTGTTTCAAAACCTGCAAACAGGAGAACACACTATTTTCATTTTACAGATGGTCAGCTAGGACAAAGAAGAATAAATTGTGTCTAGTAAACAAGAAGACATTTCTTCAGCCAAAGAAATGAGATGGAAGTGCAAACTGGTTATCCTCCTCACTCTCTGCTTCCTGTTGCCATTTTCTCCTTCCGAATGTAATGAGTAGTGCCTGCATTTGCTCTGACAATAACTGATGTGTACAGCCAGGGTGGCATCTCATCTCTGTGTGCTGAAACACTTGCTCTGCCTAAGGAAATCAGAAGGATTTAACAAGAAGCAAGCAAAATGTGTTGGCAGAGCAGAAAAGCAATCCCTAGGTGCAGATGTGAGCAGAATGCTTTTGCCTTCTTTGTCTGGGAGAAGGGGCACTCAGAAGAACAAAAGGTCAAAGTGTGCAGTATACACTATATATATATGTATATACATATATATATATGTACTCTAAGCTTTAAAGAAAGGGGTTAGAGCAACTGAATGAACCTTGAGGTCTGTCCTGTGGCGTCAGAAAGCTTCTGTAAAAGGAGTGTGTGGGTGAGCCCATGATGAAACTGCTGGACTGAGACCCACAGGGGAAAGGAGGAGTACAAACGTGCGAATGCCAAGTCAAAACTACAGAGACACCTGAAACCACAGAGCAGACTGAAGGCAGAGGTGATACCAAATGCCCAATATACCCCCAGAGCCACTGCCACAGAGCCATCAGACAGCTCAGCTCCCAGTCTTCATAACAGGAACATGAGTCTGTGCTGCTAACCAAGCACATTTAGTACACAAAGCCCTCTGCACAGCACCAGCACCACCTTTTAGCCTGTGGCAGGCACGAGCTGAACAGTCAGCATCTGGGCTTTGGGGTGGCATGTTATTTACTGACCATCAGAAGTATATGAGAAGCTCTGAGAGGGATGGCTCATTTACAAAGTGCTGGCTGGCACAGGAAATGTTTTTCCTATCCAGCTCCAGTGGTTGTGTTAAAGTTGTTAACCTTCCACTTCCCTGCTAGTAGTTTTTTCCTTTTGAAATGAGTAGTTTTTTCCTTTTGAAATGAGTTTGTTATCAGAAATCACAAATCACAGATCAAACTCTGAGGCATGTACTCACGTATGTGAGCCTCGGCTAAGACCTGGCATAATACCAGCTGCTTCCTGCTCTGAATTATAAGAAGCAGTTAAGCAAATGTATAGGGCATGCCTCCACAGGGATCACTTGACAGAAAGACAGTTCTCTCTGAAGGTTTTAGAATTAATTTTTTAATTATCAACACCAAAACCTTAACTGTAACCAATTCCAACCCTCCTCCCTTGAAGAGAGCAGCGTAGGGGGCTGCAATGGGTTAATTCCCTGCCCATAAACAGGGCTGCCCATGCTGAGGGCTGCAAGGACCAGAGTCAAAGGGCTTGGGCAGCTGGACTGTGCTTTGACCTCAGATTTCCACATCCCATGTAAATATGGCTTTCCTACACATTGCTTGGGGTTGCTCAAAGCAGCCTTTAGACAGTTCAGAGAGAGGCTGTGATGGCCACCTGTGCTACAGGTACCAGCACATTCACCCACACAAAGCAGTACAGTGACCTACCGGGTCGGAGGCAGACAGCAGGCACCTCTGGATAAGAGCCTCAAACGTTGTCTTCAGAATAAGGTGCTCCTCAGGGATGGGCTTCTTGGTAATCTTCTCTGTTGGCAGTGCCTGCACATGCTAAGAAACAGAGAACAGGTGAGGCTTTTCCAGGTCACTGTGCGCACATGTTGTTTTTGACTAAACCAAGCGGCATCATTAGTTAGCTTGGCACAATTCCTGTTTCTTCCCTGTGGGTGTGTGGAGGTGACATTATCAGCACCTGCTGTTGCTCCCTCTGGGAAGCTGTGAACCTGCAGAAGGAAGCAGGCCCATACTGACTGTAGTATTAACTTCCAAAAGGTGGGATCCAGGTGGAGATTACAGCAGCAAAACACCAGCATGGTGCACAGCTAGTGACTAAAACTCCACAGTACACTTTGCAGGTACAGGAAATGCCTGGCCACCAGGATCCCAGCCTGCTAGGCTCTGCTGATGGACAAACCAAAGCCATGCACTGCTGGGGCTGTTACCTGGATGGCGTTGCCGATTGGGGCTCCAGGGGCCCCCTCTGTGCTGGGTTTGGAAGCAGCAGGTGGCAGGATGGATGGCCCCAGGGGCTGGGAAGCAGGTGAGTAGCCACCCTGCAGCAGTGGCCCAGCCGGCAGGTGCGGAGGCTGGAAGCTGGGGGCACCGGTGGGAGGTGCTGGAGCTGGAGCCTGCTGCATCTGAGACTGTGGATCCGCCAGCGGGTTCATGATGGGGGAAGTGATGGGAACCGGGGGCAGGAAGTTATCAGGGACCTAGGGAAAAAAAACCCCACCAAAAACAAAACCAGCAAACAGTGCATTTATGTTGTTGTGGCCGCTGCCGGCAGAGCACAAGGCCCAGCTCTTACAGACTTCCCACCACACAGTAATTGAGAGCTCTGGATACAGAAATAACAAGATTTCACTCTGCCTAAACAAACCCATTCCTCTGGTTGCACAGTAACAAGTGCCTTGAGGCAGCCCAGACTACCCCTGGCCACAAGAACTGGGTGCAGCCACCTCAGATCAGAGTCACTCTCCCTTTGCCAAAGGCACAAATCAGAGGTTTGCAGACCAGCACTATTAGAAAACTATCCCACACCTACATCTATTCTTACTATTGGGTCATTATATTTAGATTTTTGTGTCTCACTTCCAAGGGTGTATTTTTGTCCATGCAGTACGTAGGTCACAGTTAGCAATATGCTCCAGTAAAGCTTCTGAAAGCCTTTCAAGCTTCTGGCACACAGGTTTGTGCTAAGACAGATTATGGGTGCATTTCAGATTCATCCCTAAGCATCTGCCAGTCTTTACACAGGGGGCGTTTCAGAAACATTTGGTAGAGGGAAGAAACAACAAAATGAGCTACTGGCCTCTGCTATGCATCGTATAGGAATCCAAACAAAAGAAAGGGCTTCCATGGGAATGTGCACATTTCTTGGGGTGCTCATGGAAACAAGGAAAGATCATAGAACCCTCAACGAGTGATGCTAGAATTAAGCTAGTGGTTTGGGACAGCAAAAAAAATATTCCCAATCCAGCACCCAAGTCAGTTATAAATGCAATTAATCACAGCAATAAACTTTTGAGTGGTGAATAAGTTCTTAGTTAGGAAGAAAACAGCTGAAAATTATGGCTTGAAATGCCAGACATTTCTATTTTATAATAGTCCATGTGGTGAGTCATTTTGTAATATCCTAAACCACCCTTCAGACAGTGGACAGAAGGGAAACAAACACGACTGACAGATTTGTTAAATACCCAACAGGGAACAAGCATGACTCCTCATTTAGAAGGGAGCCAACCCTCAAGCCTTAGCTATGGCAGGAATTCTGGTTGTGACACACACACACACACACACAGACAGCAGTAACAAAAACCCTGTTTGCAGAAGGCTGCTTCTTGAGCTCTCAGGTCCGGCAGTTACTCTCTCTGACAACTTTTCTTCCTTCTCCTTCAGAGCCTGAAGCCCCAAAGGCAGCATGAAGGCTGCTGTGGGACAAACGTCCCAGCACTGGGGCCATTAGGAGCACACAAAGTGTCCTCGATCCAGCCTCCCAAAGCTTCTTAATCTTGAACTGCAGAGACCAAACCCTAAAGGGTAAGGGAGACTTCTGCCTTCACCTTCACTCAGACCTCACCTTGCCTGCTTTAAGTTTTTTTTGTTCTCCCCACACTTTACATGCTCTAGACTAAACTCTTGCTTCCCAAATGCACCAGGGTCAGAGAACAGTGGAAGGCACTGACTGCTGTGGAGATACTCCAGACTACAGCAGCACCAGGGGAGGAAAAGGCTCACTCTGCTCTGTGCCAAATGTCCCCAGTTATTCTGCCCTGCTGCAATCTAAATCCGTTTTACAAAACTACATTATCTCCATCATGAAAATTGTCTTACTTTCAACAGATCTCTCAGGGTCAGACCCTTAATCAGGATAAACTGCTTTCAGCTCCAGCAAAGTCAATAATCTATAACAACTTGCACAGCCTCATAATTTTGCCTAAGTATCATCTCCTGCAAAATTCAGCTGCTTTACTGCAGATGAAAACATTGAGAAGCATTTCCTTCAAACCAAGATCAATGTTGTTATTAACAACCACAACTTTAGCAAAAAAACTCTATCTCTTTCATAGGTTTGAATATTTTGAGTGAGGTAATGCATATTGGAGATTCATAAAAGCCATTTCTGCTCATGGAGGTGAAGCTTTCATTTGCTAACCCTTCTCTTTCCTTTTCCTGCCAACAAGGTGCCCAGGAGCAGCTTAAAATTACTGCTTTTCAAGTGACTAGCACTCAGTTGTGTTGAGGCACTATTTTTTAGAGTACCTTCTTCTTCTTGGCAGCTCTGTTCAGGGTGGGAGGGTCATTCCAGCCATTCTGAGGTCCTGGAACAGAAAGAAAGCAGAGAGTGTAAGTACCTTGGAGGAGGGTAGTGATGCCTTCTTGAGTTCATCTGGGCCAGCTCCCTGCCACGGCTCTACTGGCAGGGCCTTGGCAGAGCCTGCCCTCTCCTGCCCTTCCCTGAGGGCTAGAACAGCTCCTGTGCCAGCCAAGCCCCCCAGTATCCCTGCCATCAGACCCTTTGGGCTCTGCACCCACTGTGCATGCTTGGGATCTTAACAAACTGTTCTCAAGTTAATAACTTAATTATTAGCTTTTTCTTATTTGCAGGAAAAAAAAAAAAGGCTTTGAGCAGATATGCCCCTTGAAAAGGGCCTACCATGCCCAAAACACAGCTCTGCTACACAGACTGTATATGTGAAGAGAGCTTATACATGACATTTATACATGGCAGTAGAGACATGTTCCCCAGCAACATCACACAGAAAGAAGAGGTGTAAGAGGTAAACATTTCAGGCCAGATTCACCCAGCCACCTTGGAAACACAAAAGAACCAAACCCCCAGGTTTCCCATGCCAGCTACAGCATGTTTTTGGGTGCTTTGTATCCCAAAATCAGAGCAGAGCTGCTTGAGCAAGGTGAAAAAGATCTAGCTTTCTGCACCAAGAGCAACTTGTTTGAAACTGGAAGAAGCACAGAGGATGTCCGAGCAGATTCACTCCAAGTCTGGGGTGTTGCTCCGTACCAAATCTTGTGATCTCCCAGGCTCTGTGCAGCTGCAAGATTTACACACCAAAGCCCACATTAGTGCATTAGAAGCAGCTCCCGATCTCATCACAGACCACAGGTAATCGGGACCACAGCATCACATCCCAGCATTACCATGGCCTCACCGAGTAATCAGGATTTATTGCACAAAGCCACAAAAAGCCAACAAAACCAAATCCCTGCTCAATGGACTTTTTCACCACAGTGTTTTTCACTTAGCAGATGATGAATTCAACCTTACACAGCACAGCTTAATGTCACTGCAGAATTTGCTCCCAATCTTCTGTTTAACAAGTTCCACATACAGAGTATGTTCAAGGGTCAAATGAAAAACAGTTTAGAACCCCTTTCACACCTGTTTTCTCTTTAAATGGCAGTGCCATCTCCTGGCAGCCATGTGCCCCCAGGGCTCCTCTATTCCTCCCTATCCAGAAAACCCCATGGTATTTCAGATACAGGGAGTCTAACTGCTGCAGTGCTGATAGGGGTAACACATTAAGAACATATCCCAGACTGCTACCACTGTTAATTTCCTGGAATAATTTGCTTTAAAAAAGGAAAACCAGAATTTGTTTCTGTGGTTAAAAATTCCAGATATGTTGTTATTTGTTTTAATTAAGGAATTAAAAATTGATTTGATTAATTGGCAAACAGCATCACACTTAATGTTCTCTGAAGAATATATGCATAATTGATGTCTGTTCAATTTATTTCACGTAGTGGCTGTAATTATTTTCAGGTTAGGTGGTACCTAGGTCACCTGCGAAGGGAGAGGCCTGGTCTTGAGCTGGTAGGTTTTCTGCAGATAAAATGCAAAGAGAACTAAAAAAAAGATTTTCTTCAAAAATAATAAAACGATTGGTCAAAATTTTTGATTAGCAATTTAGTTTCAATGAGCATGAGAAGTCAGGAGAAAAAACACCTAAACTGATTAAAATGTCAATTTGTAATATTTGTTCATTTGAACATTTGTTCAAACCACCCCATGGAATTGCTTCTGTCCACCTTCCCCAGAAACAAGCCTGTAGCTCTTTCCATGCAGTAAGTCAGCGTTTCTAGTTCTTTTAACAAATTTTGTAGAGTTCTGGCTCATTTTCTCATTTCTCTTGTTCTCATTTTCTATTCCAGTGCAGCCAACAGACCATTACTCTTAGCAGCAATCTTCTCGACTTTGTTTTACTGTTCCAGAAAGCTTTTCAAGAGATGCTTAAAGCACTTGACTTTCAGGTGGATATCCAAGTATTTTCTCAAATCAAGGCACACTCTCAACTGCATAAAGCCCAGCAATAAAAGTATGTTCACACAGCAGCTTTACACTCACACAAAGTGACACGTTTCCTGCTCAGACTGAGCAATAAATCCAAATGACAAACACAGCCAATAAAGTCTTCACCATTTCAAAAAGAAAAGAAACTTTAGGGATGAGATAACTCCTGTCCCTGGGGTTGGTGTAATGTGCTTATAGTTTTAGTGCAAACCCTTACTTAAGCTAAGAATTGGCCTATCACATTTTCTAACAGGATTCAAGATGGTGAAAATTAAAACACCCTTGAAAGCAGGTTCAAAGATCTGTCACAAAAAAGTGAGAGAGGTTGAAAATGAAGTTAAATGTGGGCTTTTCTTGCTCACTGAAGCTCCAAGCACAGCTTAACATACTGATGTTATGTGCATTTCAAAAAATGAGAAGATATATATAGAACTGTTTAAGTGCATCTTTGAATCCAAGCTAGTTCAAAGGTCAGGTGCTTTTCAAGACTTCAGATTTGAGATCTTTTTCCTTCCTCCTATACCCCTCCCTTTAAATGAGTCACATTTACAGATTAGATTATCACCACACACAAAAGCACACCACTTCAATGCCAAGATCAGCATCACTGTATGCTGTGCAGTAGGACATGGGGTTACAGGTGAGATCTAGCTGCAGATTTCTGTGGTTCTGCAGAATCTCATGCCAAGGCATCCTTTGCTAAAAAATGCAGTTGCTCAGAAGATATGTCAGTGGTAAAGCATATTAAGCATGAACACTGTCATTTCTGCACTTAAAAAACAAGGTTTTTTTTTTTTCCTTCTTGTTTGTATGCTTTTTGAAACGTGTAATCTAAACACTGGAAGAGAACGGAGTGTGCTCTTCGGACACCCTTGATCTTTTTTCCATAGTTCTCCAGCTGCAGGCAGCACTTCTGTGCCCACATTCATGAGGCATCCTGGCCTTAGCACCTCACCACACCCTGGAGTCCACCTCTGCATTTCAGCCTAAGGCTGCTGTTTGCCAGAAAGCAGATATGATGCCCAAGTTTGGGTTCCTGAGCCTTTATATGGGCTACCCCCATATAAACCCCCCCTTTATATGGGCTACCTTCCCACCACAGCTGCTGGGAGAAACATAAGCAGCATTGATAGGTCTCAGAAGGTTTTATAAAAAGCCTAGTATGAGCAACTTTTAACTTTGAAAGGAAATCTGGCCAGGCAATGTGGATAAGGACTGCTTTAATTCCTCTTACATTAAAATGACATAGGATGTGTTAGACTAAAGTCCGTGTGGATTATGCCACTTTACATATCAACTTTGTATTGGGGTATTGTCATTAATGTTCCTAATTTCTATTATCCAGACTATAGAGCTTCATTCTGAGCACACTACACAGACTATGTCACTTTACTGCAAGAAACTTAGAAAGTTGTAGATCTGTGGTGCCTGCCAGTGAGCAGTAAAATGGTAAGACAGAAAAATTTTCTTGTTCCCGGCATTTATTTGGAGGTGCAGAAGCTATGCTGTCTGCATTATAATGTGCTGCTTAACATCCCAGGCCCAGAAACCCTGATGTCCAATACATCTTTCTCTGTCCAATTTAATAATTCCTCTGGCTTAGAGATTCAAGTTTGACATGCCCTGTAACATGGCGTTGGGAGAGGTCACAGTACAGCATCCATAAGAACAGAGAAGGCACCAAATCTGGCAGTGCCGTGGAGGGAAAAGGCCTTTTCTCCCCTTGCAACTCTGGCAGCCCTACACCAGTCCTATTTTTTAACAGAGCAAAAGACCGTTTCTCCCCAAAACACGAGGGCGTGTGTGAAGGCAACGCCATGAGAAGTGTGAGCTGCCAGCCTGAAGGATGCCAGGAGCACCTACTCATAGGACTCATGTTGCCAAGACAAAGGCAAAGTGCCTTTTCTGCACTGCCTCACCCCTCACTCTTATTTTAAATAAGAGGTGGAATCACAGTGGGCTTATTAGGCTCTGTCAGCAAAGCTGTCATCTCCAAAACACTTCTCATATCTTTCCTAATATTCCCTCCACTCCATGTTTCCCAGATCTGGTCCTTGACACTTCAGCTGGAGCACCTAGATGTGTAGTGTGTTTATGACCAAGTTTAGAAAAGGACTGTTCCTACTTCCTGCACTGTCTGATGTATGAGAAGCTGCTGTTTCACAGGCTGCTGAGTTCATTACTGCAAGCGAGGTCACTGTTCCACAGCAAACAGCGACATCCAGGCAGTCATGAGCAGACATGAAGCCCCCACCTCAGCGAGTGCTCTCTCACCAAGCATGCTCAAACATGCTCTTAAGTGCCAGCCACACACACATGCTTTTAATTGACATCCAAGAAAGAGACACGTAAAAGCATTTCTAAATCACTTCTGATTATCTTTTAAGGCATTCACAGCTACAGTAAATCCCATCACACTAAGTGGTTCAGAACAAACTAATGGAAGT
The DNA here is from genome assembly GCF_003031625.1 of Empidonax traillii. Classification (NCBI taxonomy): domain Eukaryota; kingdom Metazoa; phylum Chordata; class Aves; order Passeriformes; family Tyrannidae; genus Empidonax; species Empidonax traillii. The sequence continues at coordinate 907,143 of NW_020955398.1, read as the reverse complement.
GAGCTGATGCCACAGGAAATGCTGTTTGAATTAAATATGCTGCCAATCTTGGGCTTGAAAGGCTGCTCAAAAACCAGGGACACAGGGACAAATCAAATTTCCAAAATCATTGTGCGAGGAGAATTGGGATCATCTTGTCTGCAGCCATTAGGAAAAACTTGCTCGTTTTTGTATTCTGCTCTCCAGTCACAGAGCAGGTTTTGATGCCAGCCTCACAAGGTTAAAGCTGTGCCACTATTCATCCACGGCCTATGACAGCCTCATAACAAGACTGCTGTAGCCTCCCGTCTTGGGCAAGACAAAAAGCTCTGTGACCATGGCAAGGTCTGACTTGCAAGAGAAAGACGACTGCTCACACTGCAGCAATGCAGCCGTGCCACTGCCAGTTGCACAGGGATGATGACGTGCTTTAGAAATGCTTTGAACTGATCTCTAAGCAAAAGCAACCTTTGTAAAGAGCATTCACAAGGAAGAGGCACATATTGAACTGAGTGAGTAAGTGAAGACCAAACCCCTCCCCTCCCACCCTGCCTGCCCCCCTGTCCAAGCGCAGACCTGTTCTCTGGGATGCAGGAAGGTCACTGGTTGCAGGCAGAGTACCTGTTGGTCCAGTAGGTAATGCATAAGCCACAGAAGTTGCTGGAGGTCCTGGCCTGCCATGCTGAAAGGATGTGCCAGAAGGAGGAACAGGGAAGGAAGAGACAGGATTCAGGCTTGTTGAGGAGGGCTGAGGCTGCCCAGGGTACAGCGGGGAGGGCATGGAGTGGGCAGCGGCAGAGGGCAGGTAGGGAGGGGCAGTGTTAGGGGCAGGGTTCGGGTAAGAGGCTGAAGCAGGGACAGCGATAGGCTGCTGAGGCTGATAGAGAGCTGGTCCCCCTGTTCCAGAGGAGTACTGCTGTGTGGCCTGATAAGCTACAAACAGGGAGAGAAAACATTCAGTCAGTGAGTTCGTAACAGAGGAGCAAGTTTCATCTGTCTCTGCTTCCTTTTTTACCTCACTCTCTTCATGCCCCTACCCCCTCAAACCACTTCCCTGCCCAGCCAAATCCTAGCTCCCACAATTCTGCCTGCACTTGCAGGACTGCTTAAAACCCCAGCCTGCTACTGGGAACAGGAAGGCATAGAAAGGATGCCTCGACTGTAAGGACTCTTGTTCTCCCACACACACTCTTTGGCCCAGAGCCACCATGCCACCCGGGGTGGGGCTGGGCACATGGACACTGCTGTTCTTCTGGACCACTGCAATCCTCACAGTGTCTCTCAGGGAAGGAAAAACCCTGTCCCAGATTTGCACAATGGGAAATCCTAGGCCAAGGAAATGAACAACATTCTGGAAGTGAGCATAAGCTCACAGCTTTTCACTGTGGGCCCTGCAGCCAAATTTCACTATCTGCCCTCCTCATCTATACTAATTTTTCCTCCCTCACATCCGTATTTTTAGTTTCTGCCTTAAGTGTCAGTGCTCTGCCCCCCTCCTCACTCAATTCCAGTACTGCCCTCATTTCCTCATTCCCTTTTCCCATCTTCATGGAATCACAACGAGAATGTGATGCACACAGATGAGTTGTGTTCTTCATCAAGCCTCTGCCTCTTTTCCAGGACTCAGGCTTTGGAGTTTCTGACCCCAGCACATCCTTGGGAAGGGCCAGCTGAGGAACGAGTCTAAGAGCTGTGGGTAGACACCTTCTCAGCAGAGGAGACAGTGTTTGACAGAGGGTGTCTAATGTCTGAACCCCACCATGAAATGATAACCCTCAGGTGTTGTCTCGAGAGCCCTTTTTTCCCCACCCCACAAGAAATGTGGGACCGTCTTGGTCTGAACATTCCCAACCACAAGCAAGGGACTGGTTATCCTCAGCTAAATGTGGCTGACCCACCTGAGTGGGAGGGAGAGAGGGGGAAGCTGCTGTTACTTACTCTGTGGGTATGTTGGCCGTGTCCCTGTTTGCGAGAACATGCTGTAATTGGAAGATGTGCCTTGCTGCGGCGGCATGTTGGGGTTAACGGCACCTGGCATGATAAACCCTGGAGGAGGTGGGTTGTCTCCCTGTAGCAAAAAGATTTCAGGAATAATGGTTGGGAGAGACAGGATTTAGTCAGCAACATTAATGCAGTGCTGAAGCAGAACTGTAACAAAATGATCAACCACATTCCCTGGAAGAGCCACCAGCACAGGGGCAAAGGCCTCCAACCAGCCCAGTGCCCTAGGGTGCCCAGCCTAACACTGAAAGCACAGCCTGTATGTGCAGTGAATTCAGCAGCAAGCAGAGCAGCACACACCTTCCTGCACAAGGAAGAGGTCCCTGCTAGCGCTGCCTGTTATTCAGGCAGTTTGAGAGCACCCTGCCATCTTTCAACTAATCAAACATTAACTCTGAAGCTTCTGATTTTCATGGAAAGGGGGAGAAAGGAAAAATATCAAACTTCAAATATTCCAGTGAGGAGCAAGGGGTGGGGAGGCTCAGATCACACTGAGTTCCCACTCAAGGCTTTCCAGAGCCACTCATCTGGGTGTTGGTGAAAAAAAAAAATGTAATGAGATGCAGAGGAGTAAAACCAGAGCGCACATAGAAGCTGCTCCTTCTGTCTATCTGTACTGGATCATGTCAAGCACATAGACTACATCAGAGGACATACTGGGGTGGAGCAGGGGCTCAGAGAGGAATAATGAAGGTTATACCTGTGTGTCAGAGGGACAGCCTGCAGGAGGATGGCTGGGAAGGGCAGTAGGAGTTTTGTTACTCCAGGTAGTGACAGTAGGGGCAATTCTAACCTGAATCGAACAAAGAAATACCAATCATGGAAAACAAAACAATAAAAAAAGTCTAAAGGGTTTCACAAAACAAGATGCAAGAAGGTTTGCATGCTGGCACTTGTAACAGCCATAAAATCTCAAGAGGAAGAAGGAAAAATGCATTCAAGACAGACAAAATCACTGTGCACTGGAGCCGAAGTGAATTGCAGAGTGAAAACGAAGCACAGTGGAGTTGCAGCTACAATTGGCTGTGGAGCAAGTGCAGTGTTATACGTGCCGGTAAGCCAGGTCTCCCTGTTTCATGACACTTTCCTATGGCAGAAGCCCCCCCCAACCCCTGCCATTAGTCCATGACACCAAGCATCACTAACCATGGCTGCAAGTCCCAAGTTCCATGTTAAATTCAAACATACTGCCTCATACAAAAGAATTCTGTTTAAATTGAGCTCAAGATGAATTACAAAAGGTTAAAATCTGTTATTCACCTCTTGCACATGCACAGATACACATCTTTACGGTAATTGCTTCCCAGTCAGTCTCCCATAGCTCCTTTCCTGTCTTCCTTCTTTGCCACTCCAAAGCCCTTCAATTCCATATGACCACTTCTACCTTTCTGATAAGACAGAAGCCATTAACCTCCTATGCCTGTGACATCCCTGAGCAAGGAGTGGGAGTGCTGCCCAACAGTGGGACACATGGCCAGGGTTCAGGAGTTCAACACCCCATGTGAGCACAGGCAGAGGGAAAGCTGTGACCCTGCAGCCCTGACTGGCTCAGCTGGCTTCAGGCTACGTGTCTATAACTCCACACAGTGCTAGGCTAATGGTGCAGTCAGCTGTACAACAACCACTGTTAGTGTCTGCATAATTCATCATTGAAGTAATCTAAAAGACTTTTTCACTTCCTTTCATGCCTGGTTTATCCAGATGAAAAAGAGGCTTAAAAAAACCTATGCTGAAAGGATTCCAAGTTTTAAGTACGTGTTCCTATTTGGGACAGCAATGAAACAAAGGCTGCCTTAAGCTTAAACAAGCCCTTCGTACACACTTTCTCAAAATGAAGTCAAAATAAGCATCCTAAGACTCAAACATGTAATTTTTCTCCGTTCTGGTTCATCAGCATACTGCTGGGCACCTTTCTCACATGACACCTGTCCTCTTCAAGCCCTTCCTGCTGAGCATGGACTCCCTGAAAACCCAAGAACACAGGGAGATAACTCTGTGCTCAAGGAGTTGTGATAAACCCAGACTTTTATTATTGAGCAGGGCTTGCTGAAATAATAGTTTGAGACATTCCTGAAACAGTAGGAGAAAGAGGGAACTCTGGTTTAAAAAAAGCATTGCTAAGGTCTTGCCATGTAGAGGTAAGCTGCTATTCCCCACAGCCAAACAGGAATCACACAATCACTTCTCAAGACAACTCATTGGTTACAAGGAGGGAGGCCAAAGACACAGACAGAACAGTAGAGTTGATTATTGATGATTATGCATTTCAAATCATATGCAATGGTGTTAGCAAGGTAATCTTGGATAAAGGCTTTATCCCTTCTGAAATCTACCTTGCTAACACCCTGGAAAGAAGGCAGAGGCACACGTTGTTGACATCAAGAACTCCCAGTTCCCCCCTAAACCTTTCAGGCCTTTTTCCTTCCTGCCCCATTTTTCTGGCAGGTAATGCTTGAGGGCAGCACTGCTGCTTCTGCCAGTCTCCTCTGCATCCGGAGAACACCCACAGCTGCAGTGCTGTACTGAGGGATTAGATACTTGGTAATGCTTTTCAAGCATGCACACAGCCAGGGCTGCTCAGTGATGGCCTGTGAGTTCTGTTGCATTTTTGTCCTCAGGTTAGAGATAAAACCAGGGCATTTGCCTCCCCCATTTCTCCTCTTCCTCCTGCACAGCTCCATTATTCATCTCATACTTACCAGGTCTTTCTTTTAGCACAGCTCACTCTCAGTCCAGGAAGTTAAGCCACCTGCTTTCTCACCTGCCTGTGCCCCCTTATGCCCATTTGAGAAGGTGTTTTCACAGCAGGCTGTACCCACAGCTGCTGAAACATGCCCTCAGTTTGCTACTGCCACCGCTCAGCTGCTTCCACAGTCAACATCAGGGCTGGGGGTGGGAGTAATCAGCCCCAGAAGAGTCTGGTGAGCAGCATGAGCAAGCCCCGTGGCCTGCAGGGATGGGACATCAGGGATTACGAGAGGAAGCACAGAGAACTCCTGCTCTCCCAGAGTGCTCTCCCATGCAGCTATTCTTGGCACTGAAGCACACGTTCAAACAAAGGGGGAAAACACCAAATCTTCAGAAGCAGTGAGAAACTTGACAAGGTGTTTAATGGATGCTTCCAGATAAGGAATAAAAGAGGTATCTGTATTGACTGAAAGGCAGCACCAGTGACCTTTACCGCATGGCTCTTGGGAGGTATATGTCATACAGCCTCAGATCAAAAGAAAGGGAAAGAATTATTATATCCATTACTCTCAAGAATTTAAACACCATGTCCCTCCCTTACTGCCAAAACCCCTTTTACCTGCTGGTAATACTGCTGGGCTGGAGCCTGGGGTGTCTGCATCCTTCCAGCCACAGGGCCAGCTCGTCCTTTGGGCACAGGCTCTCTCTCATATGGTCCCTTGAGGCCATCCTGTCCAACTGGGAGCTCCCCTTGGGCTCTGCAAAGCCTGTCCCGTAGCTGCACGATGTTTGGCTGCAATCAGAGCAGGACAGTGAAGGAAGGTTAACTGCACTGCCTGTCACCCAGTGCATCACACCAAGAGGCTGACTGGCCACCCACTGACTGATGAGCTCTCTCAGAAGCCTGCTCTGCTTCTGAGATCGGACTGAGGCACGATCATGACCATGCATGAGACATGGGGCCAATTGGGACTGCCTTACCTGTGCCTGCCTCCTTCCCAAACCACCCTGTCTACAAATGTCAGCTGATGGAAAATGAGAAGTCAAAAGAAAATAACCAAGTATCAAGGCATACATTTCATTCACAGTGTCTGGCTTGCAGGAGGAGCACCCTCTGGCAGTCACTGGCTGCAAAGACAAGGGTGTGAAACGAAGAAGGAACAGAAGGTGGCTGTGTGTTTCTGTCAGCTCAGCAAGATCAACAAAGGGAGAGGGGAAATAGCCTGACTGTCACATCCTGAGGTGCATGTCAAATGGCAGGTCCTGATGGCTGACTGCATCATGCAGAGACAACCTTTGCTCAAAGTGAACCTGTTTACAGAGAGAGAGAGTGAAGAGCCTGAAGGCCCCATACCTGGTTGGTGTTTGCAGGGAGGAAGGTCAGAGCTGCAGCCAGGCTTCCCTGAGCAGCCAGGAGGTTAGCATACTGGCTCATCTTATCGGCCAGAAGGGCCCCCACAGCATTAGGGTCCACAGCCTGGGTGAGCTGCACAGCTTTGCGCAGGATTACGACTTTCTCTATTAAATCCTGAAAGATCAGGAGAAAAGAACACAACAAGTGAGAACAACAAAGTGAACAACTAACTAGTGACAGTTGTCAAGTCCAGCTGTCATGGATGGCTGTTCCTCAGGGCAGCCTTGGAAAACCCCTCTCACCCAGTGAGAAGCACAAGCCAAGTGCAGGTTTCCCCATCAGCCACAGCTGCACCAAGGGCACAGCTTTGCAACCAGGTGAGATAACAGAACAGCAACCACGCACCAAGTAGTTTCTAACAGCATAGCCAGCAGAATTCAAACCCAAAAGAACTGGTTTTATTAAAAAGAACTTCAGGGACCTATCAGCACTGAGCATGCCAACCAAAAGGATGCTTTCATAAAATTATCTGGTGACAGCATGAGAGCTGTCAGGAAACATCACGCCTGTCACCAACAACAGTGCTGTGCGGCTGCACATTCATTTATGGTGTTTTAGTAAGTCAGTTCTTAACCATCTTAAAAGGATCTAATAACTCCCTTGGGAGAGTTGTCCATTGCTTTCTGGTTGCTTTAGCAAAAATGGTTTTCCTGATATTCACCAGGAATACTCCATATCTTGCCTTCCTTGCACATCTCCAAACACCAGAGCTGGCCTTGGTTGGGTTTCCTTCCAGTCCTAAATTACAGGAATGTTTTCTGGTCAGTTCTCACGATTTTCTTACTCTCACTGTATTTATATTGAGAGATACTACAAATATTAATTTGCCAATATTAACATTCAATCCCTTTTTAATATCTTACAGCAGATTTAACGAGTGTACCAAACACAGAATTTCAACCATACATTACTAACAAGGATTGTTTTCTTACTGCTTGATAAAACATTTGCTTTTCTCAACAAATCAGCCCTTCAAAAAAGGAAAAAAAACCCAAAAATAAATCAAGATAATCAACAGCTTCTGACAGTTTTCTATGAATTCCACATCAGAGTAAACAAGCAGCCTAATCATAACTCCAACAATATTTTTTAATTTTAGTGTCCAAGAGAGCAAAGCCTTGCAATTAAAATGCAAATTCAAACTGAAGGTAAATCTGTAAAGAAAGCTCTCAAATTCAAGTAATTTTGATAATTCAAAACTGGAGAGAGTTATTGGTGCAAAGCTAAACTCATACACTCCAGTTCCTTCAATTAACTAAACAAGAGACTCACAGTGCTGCCAAGTAATGTTACTTTAAGTACTTTCTAGAACTGGTCCTTCAAAGGCCCTGAACAGATGGAAGAAATTAAGATTGTACTATAAAATAAATTATTCCATAATTGCTTCATTTCACTCAATCTTATTCCCCCAAGATATTTGCTATATGCAATACATTTCACTGCTGGAAATGTGCTTGTATATGTGCAAACCCCTGGAGAAAACCCTATGGAGAGCCTTCCAACAGTTTTCTCTCTCGATTTAACTCTAATGCTTTATATTTCTTCACCTGAACATCCAAAACTAGAAGTGTCCAAGTATTCCCTAGCTGCCAAAGATGCAAGCATTCAAAGACTCTTCTTTACCAAAACACTCAAGTTCTATGATTACTCTTTTACACAAGAAGTGTTGTAGCACAACTACCCAAAGACAGAGTAAGAACAGGGGCCATTGTGCTTCACAACTGTACATTTTCCAGTATGATATTTATGCATTATGCCATTCCAGAAGGAAAAGGCTTGCATCCTGATGTACATCCAGCTATCAGACAGCAAAGCTCTACACTAGATCATTTGATGTAAGCGCCAAATGACTGCAGTGTGTTACTTCCAATATCGTTCTTGAGATAATTACCAACCTGAAGGGACAAGGGGCTGCTTCCGTCCTGAACTTTGGTCCAACAAGCAACAAGTTTATCCACGTTGCCAGCACAAATGTAACAGAGACAAGCTTGTGTCTGCAGAATGCTGTCCCCTTCATTCTCCAGCCTGCTGCCCAGGAGATCTAGACGGAATACAAAATCACTTCAGTGATCCCTCCCCATCACTGCTGAAGCTGGGGAAGCCTACAGTGGCTGTCGTGTCTGTGCTCAGCACAGTGAGAAAGGATATTGCCTCTGGGCTCTGCTGGTAACGACACACTCCAATGTCCAGCACAGATTATCTCATGGGAGTCCAGGGCACTTCAGAGGCAGTTAATGTCAAGGCATCAAGAACCTCTCAAATGACTGCAAACATGAGCCACAGTAGAGGGGACAGTCCATCTGCTGACATGATAAAGGACAAGAGGCCAGGGTTCAATTCTCCCCTCCACCACCCACTTGTGCAGTCTCTCATTTCAGGAGTGTGACCTGAGTGTGCAACCAGCCAAGGAACTGTGAGCAAAGCCATGGTACTGCTCTAGGCTGATGAGTGCTGAAGGCAGTCGTACACCTCCCCAGACACCGTGGCTGAGGGACACAGGGGTGTCAGGCTCACAGCTACTGGCAATATAACTTCCCTGAGGGTTAAACCCAGCCAGCTGTCTGCCACAGAGCACACAAGGACAGGCATGCTCACTGCTTGGGAAAGAGGACTCCTTACAGAAGTCAAAACTGATCTTGAGAAAGAAGAGTGAAGTGCTTCCTTGAAATATTTTTCTTTGTGCCCCATCCATAAACACTCCAAGACTGGTCCTTTGACCCATGAAAGAAGCTAGCGAGGCATTACAGCAGTATAGGGGGAAGGAAAACAACCCTGGCAAAGCATGGTTTTGCTGTAAGTGGAATAAATGACATCCAGCCTGTAATTGTGCTTACCACAAAGGGCTGCAAACTCATCTGGCCTGGCATAAGTGAGCACAGCAGCCAAAGCCTCTCTCCAGTTCTGCAGATCACAAGATTGCACAATCTCTTTCCAGTTCTTTGTTACCACTGCAGTGATGAGCTAGACCGGGAGGAGAGAGACACAGTTAACATCTTGGTAGGATTTCCTTTGTATAACCTACAGTATAATTTGTATCTGTTCAAGTGTACTGGTCCCCACTGAATCCAGGGTCACAACAGATACTGCACTGCAGTTCAACAGCTGCACAGTGAAAAATAAAAGAAAATAAATCAACAAAATAAGCTTAGATAACAAAGAAGACAATTATTCTTGCTACAAAATGTGCACAAATCTCCACAAACTGTGATTGCTGAAAATGGTTTTCAGCAGGTTTGGCAAAGATAACATACTAAGCATTTAGCTGTAAGTCTTCCACACAATGCCCAGGAAGGGGTATGAGTTTTGTTTGTCAAATTGTTTCATTCGGCTTTAAGCTCTTGGGCTCAGGCTGACCTGAGGCCAAGTTAAAAAGGCTGTGTAAAGGAAGCAGCAAAGTGGCAGCAGTATCACCTGAGCTGGCTGTAATGTCCCTGCCCTTCACCCACACACAGGCTGCCTGTCCACAAGTCCTCAGAAAAAAAATTCCAGTTTCTTTCTTCTCAAACTCTGCCTCCAGCTATTTTACTTCCGACAAAAGACAGACTTGGCAGCTGAGCTGCTCTTCAGTGAACAAAGCCCTTGTCATGCCAAGATTTCAAGCTCAAAAACTGCTGAACAAGGAGTAAGTGTGCAGTTTGGGACCAGAAAAAAACCCACACCTAAACAACAAATGCAAGATCCTAACTACAAGGTCAATGCTTGCTTGTTAGCACAGGCATAGATAACTGGTCAGCTCTCCAATCCTTTCCCCAAAGGATTAACTACAGTGAAGAAGAAGAAATTTCTCACACACTACAAATTCTCCTTTCTGTGATCAGGCCAGAGGCAGTAGCTGGGGGTAGGGGAAGAAATCTGGCCGAGTCTTATTAATTTTGAGATCTTCCTTTTTTTTCATTTGTCCAGTATTAGCAGAGCAGTTTTTGGTGTGCTTTTAAAGCCACTTCTGTTTCACCTTCCTATTGCTAGTTTCTCATGTCAGTAACAAAGAAGAAAAACTTGAATGAGCAGCATCAGCAATCCCTAGCAATGCAAAAAGCTGAAAATAACAATAACCAGCTGGTCATAACACACTCTCTCCTAGACAAAGGGTGATTGATCTACCCGGGGCACACTTTGCTCTCTTCTGTGCAGGCAATGAAACAAAGCATCAGCAAAATCTGTTAAGTCTGACCACAGGCAGATATCTACATAATGCTGCCTGGCCCTGAGCATGGGTCATGTGCGACTCATAAAAAATGTGCCAAAATAACAGACTGAAATGTGCCCTGATTAGGATATTTATCTACTGGTGAGAATCTATTAATGTATATAAAACTCAGACACTAGAGATGAGATGAAGAATACTCTTGTGTACTTATATCCAGGTAGTGTGCAAGACTTCCCTCCTTATCAATGCATTAAAAAAGAGCAATGGAAGCTTTTCTGCTCTGAGATCTTAGAGATGATTTGAATACTTATTAACTTCTCCCAGAAATAAACCTAAAAAATGTCAAGAAAACTTTTAAGGTGAAAAAGGGAGTTGGCAAAGGCATACAAAGCATGTTAGTTCTGAAGTGAAAAAACACACCCTGGTAATTTTGCTCTGCATCTTAGCAAAGTACTTTTCCTGTGTCCTGGAAAGCAGCTCTTGTCCGCCCGCGATGGCCAAGATGATGGCGTCGGCCATGCGGTTGTCATGCAGGCAGAGATCCACCGCGCTCCCGAAGTCACCCGTCAGCAGGGCCTGCGTGATCAAACCGTCCACATCTGCAGAGAGAGAGGGAAGCACTTTCAAATGGAGGCACAGAAGTCACCTAAAGATGCAAACAGATGACTCTGATTCCGACTGTACAACACTGCGCAAAGCTGCCCGCAAACCAGCCTGCTTCCAGGCAGCGCTCACAGGGATGCTCCAGTTCATCGCCAGCCTCAAGCACACATGGCCACAGTCATATCACAGGGGGTACTGTCAAGCAGCGCTTACCTTGCACCAGAGCAGGATGCTAGAGATCTAAATGGCCTTTGAAACAACTACCCTGCATACAGTGCCAGAAAAAGTCAAACTAGACAGGGGTCAGTAGCTTTTGTGTTACTCAAGACCCCCTGGGAGTTTCTGCTAGCACTTCATGCCTCAATCAGGCATGTCTTCCTTTGTATCAGAAATCACCCAGAGCAGCTGCTTTTCAGCAATGGGGTACACAAGTGCTGTATACTTTCCTTCCTTCCTTAAAGAAGCCACATTTTCAAATGCCTTGAGATTGTTGTGAAACAAGTGTAGTTAGAGACAAGTCATTACAATTCCTCACAATTTCTGTGAAGAAACTGCCTTCTCACTGGAATGCCAGTATTAACATCAGCATTTATAAACATCAGCACATAAAACTGAATCAGTATCAAGGGTTTTTTTTTTTACCTCCACTAACAGAAATGTTAAATGTCATCTTTGCAGATCCCAAACCCTCAGTTTCTTTTTTATGGTCCTTTAGAATCTAAGAGAAAGAAAAAGCATAATTTGTGAGATTATGTAAACACTGGGAATACACACACATTTAAAAAAACATGGCTCTTACATTGCAAGTTGGACCTTCAGACTAGCAGTTGCCTCAGAGAACATTAACATGCATACACACATCCATGCCCATATACACACAATCCCCTCCAAGCAAAACAACAGCCACAACCACAAAGTCAGAAGCCTCTCCCTTCCCTCTTCTTTCAAATTCAACCCCTACCAAGAACACTCTACCGTAACATTACCTAGGTTCTACATTGTTCCACTTAGACTTTCAGCTTGTCCTTGAAATACTCTGCACTAGGCATACATCCTAGCCTAATTAGGCAAATTACACATGAACACATGCTTCATTTTCAACACAGAAGTCCAGCATAGACCAGACTTAAGCACTTTGCACTCAGTACAGGAGTGTTCAGTGGACAGAAGCTGCCTATTTTTTTTTATAAAACTCTCCCAGGATTTAAGATAGACACCACTTTTGAGCATTTGGGATTTCAAATAAAACCATCCAATAATAAGAAAAATGGCACCAAGAAGGAAGTTTCTCTCTGTTACCTGTTTTCAGAGCACAGCTTAAGAAGAGTGCAGAAATTGCTCTAGTACATGCAAGGGGAGTTCATGAGTCTGCTGAGAACACCCTGTTTGTGAGTTGATCAGTGAAACTGCACTTGAGAGGATGAAGCGCACAGCCAACCAAACCCAGGCATTTGGATGGGGAGGCAAGTTGGAAAAATCCTTCATGTTTGACTCATGAAAGGAGGCAGCATCAGGAAAACTATTTTGCTGTCAGATAGCACATGATGAGTGTTTAGTATCAGCTTAGAGCATGTTTGACTATCACAGGAATAATGTGCCCTTCCACTTACTTTATGGATGTGACAGCACACCCTGATGCATCATCAGTGGCTCCAGGCCAGTCTCACAAATATTTACCATCCATGCTGGAAGGCTGGGGTCATATTTGGCTGTGAATTGTCTCTTAGAGCAAACATTTGTAATGAGACATCTAACATCTTCAGGACTGCATATAGCAAAATCCTTATACAGTCAGATGCACAATTGCCACTGCAGTGCCTAAAGAATTAACAAGCAATCCAGCACCTAATCGAAGGAGAGCACTCTGCTTTTAGTGTCTTTAAGAGGCTGTTTGTTATATGCAGTCAAGTGAAGCACTCCAGCCTGCATGAGCCTTAAACTGTCCTCCTCTTCACTACAGAGAAGCACAGGGAGCACAACTAGTTTTGGGCTAACAGCTCGAATTCTAACCCAAAAGGGAGACTAGGGAATGGGGGACAATGACATTGGCCTGTTCACACAGCAATACAATATTTTCAGTGCTACTGACCCCACAAGGCAGAGGCTGGTCCTCAGTGCTAATTACAGACCCGCCCCCATATTTAAAACATAGGGCTGAAAACAATGCTCTTCAAATGGACAGAAATGAACAGTAGCTGTAGGATCCCAAGAGCAAGCATGGTTGATCTCAAACTGCCTGTGATAAATCTGACTGAAGTGTTGCAACAAACAATCCTAAGGCAGCTGGGTGCCAGAGCCCTGACTCGCTGCTCGGTGCCAGGGGATGGATGGCACTGTGACTTTGGTGGGAGCAATGCAGAGAATGAATGTTCTACCTCTCCTCCAGTAGAACAGCTTCATCTCTGCAAAGGGTTATACCCTAAAAGAGGGCAGTAATAAGCTGACTGCTTGGTAATAATCAACCAGAGGGAGGAAAGAAAGCAATGAGAAAAGCAAGGGAAAAAAAAAAAAAGCATCAGAGTTCCGGTAGCAGATAATTTGCGTTAGGGAAATGTCAGAGTGAAAATGATGGCAGAATAAAGTTCTTGAGTCTGGTGCCAACTGGATTCTTATAAAACAAACTTGTTCTTCATTCATCATTGCTACCAAAACCTATTCACATGATGTCTGAAGCTAATCAGAAAAATCTCAAACAACTTAACAAGAGACTGCTTTTATCATTCTAAGTAACTTTTTGTATTTCTGTATGTCCTCGGCACTAGGAAAAGCTAACAAAATAAAATGCTCTTAATGGTAACAAAGTAAACACAGGGGAGGTCAGCAGGGCTAGTTTAGAGGGCAACAGATACCTCTCCCAAGAACTGCTCCTCTGTAGCTCGGCCTTCATCCCCATCGTTCGGCATAGATTCATCAGCTTCTGCAGGAGCCTTCAGCAGAGAGAAGATGTCATAAAAAAACCAAGCCAGCGAAAGAGGAAGAAACACTTTGCACTGCAGAGTATAGCCACCTTCCCAGCACCACCAGTTAGAACCAGACTGCAGATCACAGAAATGCAGTGGCCATATATGTTTGGCTATCACAAACATGGTAGAGGCCTTGTTTCCTTTGGCATTACATAGCACCTTGTGCTGGTTTCATCTTAGCTGCCTGAAAACATGCAACAAAATCTTTCTTCCCTGTTAGGCAACAATAGATATCTGAACAGTCTACTGCACAAAAGCAATGCGCTCCTGTTGTAGACTCAGGCCACTGCAATTACAACAGCCAATGCCTGAACGGTAGTTATTCTTGTAGGAAGTGTTATGGGACCACAGTGCCAGTCCTGCTTTCTTTATAGCCTGGTGAAGGTGCTGCTCTTGAAATTAGCTGTCAGGCAGCAAGACTCTGCCCTACCTTACAGACAGCACGAAGTGTCACAGTGGGCAAGAGGCAGGCAGCAAAAAGGAAAGATGGAGGGACACCAATGAGACCCTGAATGAAATCCTCTGACTGAGGGCTGTTTGCTAGAGAAGGGGGGAACACTTGAGAATTAAAAACTGGTTGTTTTTTTTAAATAAGTACCTTCATCCTACTGAATGTAGGAACCTGCCACATGCTGGATTATTTGTGAATTATTCTGTGACAGCTATCCAGTGGAAAGAAAAATTGTTCTTACTTTGCACATTACCATGTCATTATTAAACTAATCACAGAGTTATACACATGAGTTTGCTTACCTCTCCCAGGACACCATCTGCAAGACCTTCTTTATTCAGAGCAGATGTAATCTAGGAAACAAGCAAGATCTAAGTGAGTACCCTTTCACTTTAGAGAGGCACTGATTTCTCAGATTGCAAAACAGGAACATGTAGCTACTATGTTGCCTGCAGAACAGTTAACATGAAACTAAAGTCATTTCCTTTTCCAGGTGATGGATTTGCTAATATCCCTGCACCCCAAGCTCTGATGGAAACAATAGCTGGTCTATGCTTTTAAACCTTTAATTGTTAACTCAAGGGCCTCAAACCTCACTAGAGTTGCTGGAAACTACAGTAATAAAAGGAGTAGCAGAACATGAAGGACAAAACCCTCTGTGTGTTCTGGTCAGGGAAAAATGAAGCAGTGACAATCCTTGTGAAACAGGAAGCCTATCAGGAAGCTGTGTTTTCAAGCACATGGCTGAGGGCTAGAATTTTCCAAGGTATAAAGGAGTCAAAATGCCCAGCTTTTACTGCTTTTCAAAGCAAACCATGACTCCAGGTTCAACTAGGGGCCTCAAAACAACCAATTGTATTGAGTTTATATATTAGTTCAGCTTCAGGGAGCCTGGATTTCCTATTGCTGCTAATGTTACCTACTGCTTTTGGTACTGCAGGCTTTATTTTACCCTTGGAGGCTGGTTTGTGCAAAAAGCTGAGCCCAAATTGCTGGAGACAGTCACAGGTTTTAAGAAGATAACCCCCCTCCATACTCTTCAGCTTATTCTAAGAACCTGAAATTTGTGACCCCCTTTTACTTTTCCTGTGCTACCATTAATGTGAAAAACCAGTTGTGATTTAGTGAGTTTATCATCATGTAGCTATCACAAACTTACAGATGAGCTGTCTGTGTTGTTTCCTGACTTTAAAAAACATGGATTCAACTTGAATGTGGCATGCTCTGTTGAGAAACAGCTACATAAAAAGATGGCCTTTCAGCTCCTGTTATCTGTTTCTCAAATACCGAAATAATGGGGTAGGCCCAGTATTTCAGGCCACTCAGTTCAGCTAAGCCCATTTTCCCAGCTTCTCCCCATGCCCAGGGCATATCAAGCCCAGAGGAACAAGCAGAAGTAGGCTCTAGTCTCATGAGGCCACTCTGCAATACCATTACTAAATTTCAACTGGATTTTCTATTTAAGATCTGCTTTTCAAAAGCAGGATTTCCCTTGCTGTGCTTGCCTTGGAGTTATGGACAAAATTTTTGAAGCTGAGGACAGACTGTTAGCAAAAACATGATTTTTTTTCCCCTGAAATCATATTAAGTTTGCCCTAAAGAACATTATATTTGTATAAGCATAATGACACTTTAATGGAGCCAGCCCTTGGAAATAAAACATTAGCTTGATACAATGAAAATGAATCAAACATTCAAATCCACTGAAACAGAACTGAAGAAATACTAGATGGGTCCTGGGTAGAGCACTGAAAGCAACAGAGCCAAAAGGCACAGCAGGTATCTCCCTGTAACACTGCATCTCCCTACAACTGTGAAGAAACATCTTTAAAGATGTGCAAGTTTCTTCCTGGTAATCCATTTTTTTTTTAAAAAAGGACTATCCCAGGTTTTCCAAGGTAGTTAATGATACCCTGAAAATTGCTTACATGTTCTTCAACCAGAAAGCTTAAAACCAGATCTCATTCCGTGATGCTACAGTAGAAGGATGTCAAGTAACACAGTTACATGAATAGACCAAACCAATAAATATCAAAGCTTCTTAATGGGTGAGAATTTCAGATCAGGATTGGACAGTCAGACGCAGACAAGCCTCTGAAGTCTGCTGCCTGCTTTGACATATCCACGAGTACTTAACCACACATGGCATTGTCAACATTTTAGGTTGTATTCTGCAGAAACATTGATAAGTAAAGTTTTTAACACAAGCACAACTTCCAGGCATATTTACCTTCTTCCTTAGATCATCCTTTCTGTAGCCCAAGAGCTCAAGGTATTTAGCACGTGAATCTTCTTCAAAGTTGACCTTTAAAAAAGTTAAAGAATATATTGCAATTCACAATTTTTCATTTTCTCCCTCACTGGCTTTTTACTTGACTGGCACAAATTACCCATTCAGAGCTAGTGGCTGAGTAGACTGAATGTAACAAGGAGAACTGCAAAAGTCTTCGGTGACTTGGGCGCCTGAGCAGGTGGGCAAGGTTTCAGTCTGGTTGTTGCTTATCTGGTTCACTTGGAAACCTCTAAATGCTCATAGTGAGCAGTGAAAAGCCCATCTAAAGCTATGCCAAAGCTTTATTTCTTCTCACTAGCTCCCTGTACAGATAATGTACTGATGGGGGATGCCAAAACCCACACCTTTACTCATGCCTAACCCACCCTGGCCCTAGGGACCCTCCCTCTCCTGGCAAGCCAGCTCCAGTGACATGGGCTTATGGGTGCTATTCCCACAGGCTAAATCTTCTCACTCCCAGCACCTCTTCTGCTAAAACACCATGATGCGCAAAAGAAACCACTTTGATGCTAGCTTTCCAAGTCACTTGGGAATTTCTGCATGGCTGTTAGCCAGTTACCTTTAGGAAGGCCCACACATTCTTCTCAAAGTCAGCCAGGGCCATATCAATCTTCTTCTGGCAGTAGCTGACAAAGCCCTCAGACTGCACAGCCTCCTGCAGCTGGTTGGAGCGGGCCAGGAACTCCTTCTCTGTGACAACCTGGCTCACGTAGACATGGTGGTGCTGCTGCTGCTCCATCCCTGGCTGCTGCTGAGACTTGGCATTCTCAAACATAACCAGCTTGCCTCCAAACTGGAATTGAAGTGCACAATGTAGCATGTGAAAAATACAATTATACAGGGGAGCATGTATGAAAAAGTAGGAGCATACACAAATGTATGCACGTGATTTTATGTAACACATATATGCTTATCATCCAATAACTGAACACTCCTGACATCAACTCACTGAATTTTTTTTTCCCCTATTACTCCATATTTCTAGGCATGTAAGGAGCTTGCTGGATAAGAAGGCGAACATTTAGTAAGATTTATGAGCACAGCTATTCCTATGCCTGTTTTCTTTCAGGCAACAGACTGACCAGCAACAGAGAACGAGAGCTGTGGGTCTATAGAGTGCCCCAGCATAAATGGAGTACCTCATGACACTGCAATGCAGTTACCAAAGAAACCCACGTATCATTAAATAAATGCTCAAGCATGATGTCTGCCCTGCTCTTCCCAGGCTGTTTACCAGTTAAAAGCCTACTGAGAGATGGGCAGTGAGCCATGAGAAAATTTAGAGAGGTAAAATCAACATAGGAAAAAAATTAGGAGGGGCTTATAATATTGTTTCATTCTATAGCTGCAAGTGAATTTACGCAGGTCAGTCCAATAATGGACAAAATACGCATTACAAAAAACAAAAGCCTAGCCAGGAAAAAGACTGACAGTTGGGTCCTGAAAAACCAGGATGAATAAGGGAATAAACACCATTATAAAATGACACATCAGACAGTGACTAGGCAACATCACTTCTCTTTGATAGGAGAAAATTGCATTTCATTTGTGCACCAGATTGTGAATAAGCAGGCATATGATGCTGAAAACTGAGAATTATTTCAGCAAAGAAATCCATTTCAAGTGGACAGGCTAAAATCTCCAGGAGAAATGGTCTGTGGGCTTAGAAAATAAGCCAAAGGTGGAAATAAAGAGCAGATGATTCTGCTCTCACAAAAAAGCAGGGCCTTGCCATCTCCTCACCTGGCTCCTCTGCAAATCAACCAGCCACGGAGGAACTGAGCCATGTGCTGCTACAACAACTCCTGCTACTTTGATCAAAGCTGACCCAAGTATTCTCCAGCATACTGACTCACATAACACCTTCAAACTGCACTCAAGTCTCAGCTACTCGCCCAGTTTTGTCTCATTCCCCCTCCCAATGTATACTTGTTTACTCCAAAGCAAGCACTGCATATAAATAACAGCGAAGCACTAATGCCAAAACAGAAACAAATGTCTGTTGGCAACGTTTCTTTTTCCCTAACATTTTTGTCAGGCTGTTGCCGGCTTGCTGTCCCAAGTGCCCTGTCTGGAAGCTGCCCCAAGCGTCTCCGACCACAATGACAAACAGGGGAAACTCTCCCTAGGTGAAGCACAACACCTGTGCTTAGCAAGTGCCACCTCTCTCCCTCCCTGCCTGGCCAACCATGCCCAGCCTTGTCTCATCCTTACCGAGAACGACGCTCCTATGGGCCGCCGGATCCATTTGGGTGGTTTCTTCAGAGGCAGAACAACACTCTGTGGGGCAGCCTGCTGGGGCAGCTGCAAGGGCGGGAGGGGCTGCCCTGTACCAAAGGGATCAAGGTTCCCAAAGGATGATGAAAGCTTTGATAGCACAAAAAGGGGAAAAAACAGATGTGACATCTCTCCCTTTAACTAAACATAAGCACGTATTTGCACTGAATTGGTGCTCCTGCAAACAGGGGTGCAGACAGCCACTGAAGACTTCCCATGACCCCATGTTTTGTTCTACCCTTTTTCTGTCCCTATTCTTAGCCAAACATTTTTCAACACCTGATCAACTTGCTTCTGCCTCAAGCCATCCGTGTTGCCTCCCATGATGGAGTAAACGCTGATGCGCCCGTCGAACGAGGCCGCAGACAGGACAGCAGGGTTCCTCGGACACCACTGGATATCAAAGCACCACTGTGTGTTTGTCGGCAGCTCGTACAGCACCTGGGCAGCAAAACCAAGTCCAACAAATCAGTTTTTATGGAGGACCATGTCCAGCAGCAACAATTCTCCTGCCTGCCCTGAGACTTGTCTGCTCTTCTTGCTCCCCAGCAGCCTCCACATTACCACTCACACTAACAGTGGGCAAACGCTGACAACTCCCAAACAGCTGATTATCACACACCACTGCTTCATTCCCTTCTCCCATTAAATCTTCTGTTTAATCCACACAGGGCAAATTATGCAGGAGGGGTATGTTTGTGCAGTCTCCCACCATAAACTGTGAGCTGCTGACATCCGTTCTGGGTTATTCAGAGCTAATTTAGGTATCCCCACACCTAAACACACTACCCACTACGCAAAAGAGATGTTCAGGCTCTAAAGTAAGTGTTTTCACAGGAAAATTGGAAAAGGTAAAACCTGCATTCTGGGCAGAGAGTCTCTTGTGCCTTGGAACAGACAAGCCCCTCCCTTACAGCAGACATTTAACCATAAACTAGGAGAAACTCAAAGAACAAAAAGCTAACTGTCAGCAAAATGCTGTCTCCCAGGAAAATGTTTTTTATTTTTAATAAAAACATGTAATATGATTCATCTTCATGTAAAAACTTCATAACAGCACAAGATCCAGCTCAGGTAACATTTACCACTCCAGAGCTTTTTCACTTTTGGGCCAGTGTTTGAATTTTAGAAGCACTTCTCACTCCCACTCCAGGATTATTGTCCACTGCAGGCAAGGAGCCCTCCAGTAGGCCTGAAGCACTTTTCATAGTCTAGGGACAAACACTCTAGTTGGCTGAAAAGCAGATCTGCATCCCCTTTGAAAGGTATCCCCAGGCCCAGAAAGGTGACTCTTACTGACCTGCCATTACTGTGGTAAGCTACAAAATCCCTCCTGTCTGGATGAGAGTTCTTACAGAAGGAAAAAAGCAATTACAACAATGATCCAGCCACACAGGGCCCAAAACAAAAGAGTAGGAAGCATATTTAGATGATTAAGAGCAGCCATTTCCATCTCTTATAGTGAACAGGGACATTACTACTCAGCAGGAGAGAAGTAGCAAGGACAAGCACTAATATTGACAATACTGGGAAGGAATCCTGCACCACCAGAACAAGCTCAGAAGACACACATAGCAAACACAAGTACCTAGGATAGGAAGAAACATCTCATAGAAGCATCATACCTAGGAATGCAAGAACAGCAACATGTTCTTTGCATGTGCCACCTCTAAACAGGGATTTTTTATTTTCATTTTTTTTAAGTGGTGAGCATACAATACCTCCCCTGTATTAGGGTTGGAGCAGAGGATTTTAGCATCCTTCCCACAGCTAAGCAGCAGCTCCGGATCTGCCATACTCCAAGCAATGGCCAATATACCCCTGCATAAAAAGTCACAACCAAAAGAAGTTTAATATAAATGAAAAACAGTGATAAATAAAGCATAAAAAAGTTCTACACTAGCTGAGCACCCCTCCTGCCCACTGCTTCCTCCTACTGGAGGAGAAACTTTCCAATGCTATCTACACTTTATTTGTTGAAATATACACTTTCTAGTTAGTGTATGAAAAGTTATAGAGATGCAGCCATTGTATCCAAAAATTAAATGCAATAGTCCTATGGGAAAACCTGAACACTAGAGTAACAAAATGGTTTGTTTGCCTGTATCATTAACACACAGTGTGCAAACCCGTAGGTAAGGTCAGTGACTATGAAGTTTGTCAGCTTTTTTATTAGGAGGAGATTCAAGTCAGCAGAACCACTGGCAGCAGTTTTGTTACTGCTGTTCTACTCGCTCCTTGAATCAAGCAGTGGTTTGGGGCAATATGAAAGTTTCACTCACAACTGAGGAGGGACAAGAATTTAACAAAATCTTCCAGAATCTACCCATATTTAAGGCATTTAGAGGACTGAGGGGCAGAGAAACTGCGCAAGTCCACACATGAGGATGTGGTACCGAGTCACCAACAGCGCTAACGCCATGGAGCAGCAGGCTACACAAGACTCGTACCTCGTATGACTTTCTAGAACACGAAGCGGTGAGGAGGCAAATCTCAGGTCCCACATCTGAATAACAGGCAGTCTGTCATCCTCCGAGGCCAGAACCATCTGGGTAGCAACATCAGGGTGCCACGCCAAGCCCGAGCAGTGCATCTGCAGGACAATGTAGTGCCAAAGCATCAAATAACTAAGTAGCATTAAAGGAAAAAAAAGAAAACTAGACCAGATTTGTCTACATGCACTGTAAAACACTGTTGTGAGGGGATTTGCAGCTGTGTTTCTGGGTATTCTTTCTGAATGCATTCAGATTGGGATATTCTCCTCATTTCTGTGAGCGAGGAGACTTGCAGTTAGTTTCCCAAGGTCCTCTCAAAGACATGACGTTGTGCTGATTTTTTTTTCCACAGCCCTATGTTTTAATGTGAGAAAACTGTAAAGCCCACTGTATAAACCTTTTTCTCTACTGTTTTTATTGATCTTTTTAATAAAAGTCATCATTAGGCAGAGGTTACTGTCATGTGAACATTGTATCAGAGACCTACAACCACATGAAGAAGACAGCCTACTGTGCTGCTGTTATGTTAGGCAACAAATACATAAAACATCAAGTTATAAAGTTTATCAAAATAGGAGTGCAGGGACCAAAAAACTACTTCACAAGCACCCATTTCTCAGTTTCATTTTCTTGCTATATTTTCAAAGTTGGTTAAAGCAACATTCCATTTAAAATAATACGGAATTATAAAAATTTGATACGATCTCTCCACAAGTTCAACAGGCTCTTTTTTCACATTCACACTGCCTAAGGAGCAGGTGTGGTGGTTACAGCTACACGACACAGTGTTCCTGTGACCTGCTCAGTGCTGCACTCCTCCGTGGTGCTGTCCACCACAGACCCTGCCTTCTCCCAGCTCAGCTGCAGCCTGCTCCCATGTTCACAGCCAGACCAGCAGAAGAACAGACCCCAGCTCCATCATTCAATGTTCTGCCAGGTCTCAGCCATTGTGTTCATCCCACGCGGATGAGGGAGGATGCCCTCTCTGCCTGAGCACCAAGCCATGAGGTCACCTGCTCTGTGAAATAAAGATGTGCTCACCCAGAGCACATTAGCTGTAGCCTCATCTCTTCAGCACATAAAACATGTCACTTCTGACCAAGTGAATAAAAATCTTTCTGTGGTAGCCCCAAAATGATCAGTAAAGCCTTTCTCAGAACTAGTTCACCACTCTGATAGGACATCTGAGTGCCTTGTCCTGCTTTAATCTGCATCTATTTTCATTTATAATGCTGACAATCCCTCTGCATAAACATGGCCTTTTAAAAGAAAACTGGGCCAGGCACCAGTATCTGTGTCATGTAACCAAGGGGTGCTGTGACCTGTCCCCCCATGTCAAGAAGCACCCCAACACCTCTCTGCAAGCACCTTTGCAGTTGCACAAGAGAAAACTCACCCGGTTATTGTGGTCACTGACTTTGATGATGGGCTCGTTCTTCCTGAGATCCCACACAGTAGCGCGGCCACTGGGGCTGGCGGATGCCAGGATGTGCTGCACTTGGCGGTTCCATGCAATGCAGCTGATGTCCTCAAGAGGCTGTTGCACACACAGAGCAGCCTGTCACAACCTTTCCAAACTGAAGATTCAAACCCTGCTGGTTTCAGGACTTGATAAATGAGAAACCTGCTTGGGGACTTGTCCCACATGCTGTAAGAGTACCAACTCCTGAAAAGAACTGCTGCTGGCAGTTCTCTGTAAAATTATTTTCTGCTTTACACTATACATTAATTACTGAAACAAGACTAAGTACAACTGTCTTCAAGAACAGAAAATTACTGCATGGAAGCATTATTGGGGTATACAAACTGCCCTTTTGTCTTATTTATTAGGTTTTGACTTAGCAAAAAAAAAAAAAAAAAGTTTGCTTGGAGGAATTCTGTGGAGGTTTTTTATCCATCCCCTCAGTCCTTATTTTTAGACCAAGAATTAAACTCAGTGTTAATCCAGTCCTTGTTGTCCTACTATTTCCAGCTGTCATTAAGCATGTGGACTAAAAGATGTCTCAGCCAAAAAAATTACTATTAGACATAAAAATCCTAAGATCTCTTACAGGGGTCTTTAAAGTGAGCATACCCCCAAATGCCTACATGTTAACTAATGATTTGAACTAACTTGTCATCCTGTTTGCTCACTTTGCTGTCTCCAAATCATCATACGGTAATAAATCCATTTTCCAGTAACCACAAATTTCTTGTGCAATTTTTTAATAGATACAGAAACATACATGCATTGAAACAACTTTCTCCCATTCTTCTATTTCCTTCATAAGGTCCAAAGCACAGAAGACTCCTGTTTTTCCCCACAGAACATCTTTAAGAGACAAAGGCTAAACACTGGACCTTGAGTATAACAACTAAACCACACCCTGAGACCCACAAACATAACTGCAAAACCTACTGCCTCATCATCTGACTTCTCAGTAGCTGCTTTTTATCTTCCTCCTGTTTTCCTCTGTGTACCTTCATAATCTTCAAATTCATCCATGCAGTGAAAAATGCAGAGGAAGACTAAGACATGTAATGGTTATAGATACTTGAAGAGTGGTGTAACCTGAGAGACCTTAAGGACTGTAGCCAACCTTAACAGAAATGTAGCTCACAGCTAATCACAATTAACTACTACTCAAGTTAGACTTCAAAAGGCTGTCCCCCACCCCACTTGAGACAGGCTTGAAAACTGTAAGTTTCATTGAGCTCTCTACTTAATTGACATACATATTTTTCACTAGCTTGCTCTGCAGAGTTTAATAAATACAAATCTGGTACCTGTGTCTTCACTCCTGGTGTCATTGGCGTAGCAAAGTTGTTCAAGTCCCAGATATAGATTTCAGACTCATTAGCACCTGAGGCCACCAGATTAGTCTGTAAGACACATTAATAGACATTAAGAGTATTTTCAGCATCAGCTTTCACAGTCTTAGCTGCTGGGAGGCATCAGATCTGCAGGACTCTGTTGATTTGCCCTGTCAGCTCAGGATATAGCTTTTGGCTCACACAGAGCAGCTTAGGAAAAAAAGGCAAGGTTTTCTTGAGACTTCAGGTAAGATTGAGTTAATTAAAAAACACCCACACTCTACACTAAGCTGGCATGCTAAGACCAGAATTTGTGGAGTGCTCCTGCAGCGCAGAGCAAACGCTCAGGAAGGGGCTGCAGGGGAACAGCCACAGGGGCAAGGGAAAAGTGGTGACACTTGTGTGAAGGGGCAGAGGAGGAAGCCGTGGCCACCACAGAGCTTTGCTCCAGACAGAGGGTGGCATTTGTGCCTCTGGTGGACAGCACTCTGCTCACAGTGAATGCAACCACCCAGGGCACTTCTGCACCTGGGATGCAAAAGTCCAGGCAGGGTGACATGAGCCAAGGGCACCAAGTGCCCTTTGACCACATCTCGTGGCTGATGACAAGCAAGTCCTGACTTCATACCAGGCAGAAAAGGAAAGGCAGCAATTCAGAGTAGATACAACGGACACAGGGCAGCTTTGCTGAAAGCAAGAGGGCAGAGACAGAAGTGTTATTTAGGGAATGAATTCAACTCAGTTCTCACACAGCTGGTGGGAACCAACACACTCTATCTAGAGGGAAGTAAATGCTCATCAGTAATGTGGGAAAGCTTGTTAGTTTTAAGAGCCTTTCTGCTAAGAAGGCCAAGTGGCTGTGTTCTGCTGTCTCCTCTTTCCAAGCAACAATACTTAGAGGTCTTGAAGATGGAGCCTACCTAGTTCCCAGAGGTACCTGAAATCTGATCTCTCCAGAAGTATGAGTGAGAGCACATAATTACTTCCTGTGTGATGAGAATAATATTGGCACAGTGCACAGAAGCTAAAAAAGGAGAGTGGCTAAAGGCACCACAGAAGGCCACCTCTAAACATAGCCTGAGCTAAAAAGACCTAGTAAATTGGCAATGCAAACTGACAAAGGGAAGGAATGAAGCAGACACCTCAAAGGCTTTCATACCCCATCCTGAAATGCCAAGCAACAGGACAGGATTTTCCTACTAAATATAAGCAAGATACTCAAACACTAAATTTAGTTCACGCTTTTCATGGGACGGGAAGCAACAGAAACATTTTTAGGTACATGTGAAAATAGGCCACTCGTCTATGACGGTATGATATAAAGAACAGCAGAAAACCAACCTGGAACATGTTGACATCGAGGGCTCTTACTGGTCCAGTGTGCTTGTCTTTCTGCGCAATTATTACTTCAGTGTCTCCGTCTATGATTTTGGCTGGGTCGTACAGGATGACATTTCCATTTTCACCCCCAGCAATCAGGACTCCAGAGACTCTCTCCCCCGAGGTCATGCTGTGCGGGCCCCAGATCAGCTTGTGGTACCTGTAAGGCATAGAGAGCCCCACAGTCTACAACCATCCACCACCAGCTCCCAAAAGAAGGATGAATCCCCTTTTTGCTCACCCCAGCTAAAGCCTCTGCTGCAAACAGACAGAGCAGACATGTCAGAGAAAAGCACTGCCTGCATTTCTCCTTAACGATGAGTCTCTGTACTTACAACTCCTTCCATCAGAAAGACATGTCCCAATTCTTCTCATTAATAAGATGCAGGGTCACAACACGAACAACCAATAATCTGGAAATTGATAACATCTTTAATCTCCTGGCTGCAAGAACAACTAAGTGCTCCCAGCTGCACATGATTTTGAGCTCACCTTTGCAAAACAACAGGAGTACTCAAAGTAAGGACTGTAAAAGCCAAACCAACTGCAGCCTGGAGAAAAACCTTTCCTATTTGCCAATAGCTTCACACAAGGGGGAAAAAAAGGTGGAACTAGAAAAATTCCACCTTCCTTCCCATATCTGTGCTTTTAGATGTGCAAGCATTTCATCTGCCACACCAGGGGCTCACATCTAAGACACATCTCTTGGACCACAGTCTATTTTCCAGGCTAAATCACAGGAAACTAAACATCCTTCCAGAAATTAGGAATTTTTGCACCTCTGTGTCCCTCTGTAATACCCAAATTTCCTTAAACTCAGTGAACTTGCTACATAAGCAAAACAGCATTCCTGTGCATTTAGACATGCAAGGAATGAATTTCTTCTAATAAAATGACATGGTTACTCATGAGCTCTTATGCAAAGCAGAAAGCAAACTGGAAGGTGGCAAGGAGCTACTTTAGCATTCACTCTATTATCATGAATCTCTTTGTTATCTCTGGGAAGTCTTGAAGTAATTTCTTTAAATCACAGCAACTTCAGCAGGATAAAATACATCCTGCAGGAAGCTACACAAAGAGCATAGGCTGGGTGAGAAATACTGTAACAGCTAAATGCGGAGTTTCTCACTGTTCAGATTACAGGGGAGGTTCCCCAAAGAATGATGCTATGAAAGGAAATTGGTCTGTGATATCAGACAGTCCCATTCTCTGGGTATGATCTTTATACTTCTGCACCTAACCATGAAAGTTGACGAGAAATGGAGTGACTGACAGGGTTGTCCAGGCACCACCAGCAAGACTGAACAGGACTTCAGATAATCCAAAATAAAGGCAGAAAACAGTAAGGAACAAAAAATCCAAGTCAACTGTTCAACTACCTTTCTCTAACCCTTTGCTCTTTCCAAGATAAAGTATAGTCCTACAAGAGCAGTGCAAAACTTTCCTTGTCAAGGATTTATCTTTTGTGGGTCTAATCACCAGGACATTTTCACTTGCTGCAAACCAAAATAAAGCCTGATGTATACACTGCTATCTTATCTTAAATAAAAAACAAACAACCAACCCTCGACCTCCTTTGTAATGTATTTTCTGGGGCAAAGTCAAATTCTTGTGTTGCTCATCAAGGGAGGTACTTTCATAGAAGCTCTGCATCCTGGCTATAAGGAGTGTTCTTTGAAATTCAATAAACAAATGGCAAGCCTCAGAAAATCTCAGACACAGTTAAAACTAAATAGAACAATGAAATTCTTAAAGATCAAACATCTCATCCTGCTCCGAGCAGGTCAGCAAGAACATGTTAACATCAGCTTTGCCCACAGTGTAGGGCATTAAACAGAGATTGTGGATGTTTCACCCACAAGGAGCAGTAGCCACTGGACCAGCTGCCAAAGAGCTGCTACAAGCACTGCCGAGATGAAAATCGGATGCTCTGATGCTAACAATGTTTCTCTGGATGAGCATACAGTAAGGAACAAAGCACTAAGTGGAGCTGCACAGTCAAACTTGGCTTCCCAGCTGTGGGAACACGACCCGACTTAATTGTGTTATAGGAGCCTCCCTGAAATGCCTAAATACAAACGGGATGGGTCAATAGGAGAAGTAAGCACTGTATTTTCACAATTTCACATTTCCTTCTGTTCTCTTGTGAATCCCAGAGGCTTCACACACACACTCAAACCTTCCAGCCAATGTCAGATATTTCAGGTTTATATCTGAGCATGAGCTGTTTGCAATCTCTTGGAATCCAAGCTAACTGCCCTACAACATCACTGGCACTCGTGTGCCTTCGTCTTTCAGTGCTGAACTTCTTCTCCTCTCCTCAACAAATGCAGATAAACCATATGAAGTGACTTTTCCACACACACACCATGTACAACAGTTCCACAGACGTCACTTTTCCCTTACAACACTGCCTACCTGTGGGAGGAGGAAAATGTGGCACAGGTCTTCATATCCAGTGAGGGATCTGATAAGTCCAACTCAAATATTTCTAGAGAAGCACTTGTACTGAAGGTGGCATCCAGCTGCTGAGCTGACGTACCTGCAAGGAAGCACGCCTGGCAGTGAGAAAGCCACAATACACAGAGCACTGACTGGAAAAACAGAACAAGGAGGGACATAAAAGCAACATCCTGGCAAAAAGATGGGGGTCAGGTTCCTGTTTCTGTTATTCAGATGCAGTTCTACATAACTCTTCTACCTGTGGTTCAGCCTTCGGGTGTTTCTTAACCAGTATCAGCAGGAAAAGCTTTAGGCCAGTAGCTCTCTCCCTGATGATGCACAGAAAATTATTAGTTACAAACAAGCCACAGGTGACCAGCAATTAGGACTGCTGTCACCTTCCCCTGGAAGAAAGAGAAGATGGCGTGCTGTCACTTGCAGAATGCAAAGCATGTTTCATGCTGGCACAACTGGAGAACTCAAGGCACCACAATCTATACCTTAATCCAGACTTCAGGATGCATAGGAACTCCTGCAACTTTCAATAAGGGCAGCCACTGCACATAGCTAGAGGTTTGTTAATCCATGCTTCCCAAAAACTCACCTGTGGCCAGGTAAATGGGGTGCTGCTGGGCAGGGCTCCATGCCTGCATGGCAGTACGATCTATTTCCTTCAGCTTCATTTTGCTAAAAAATAAAGACCAAGAAAGGTGATGCTTAAACAGAGCATGGTGAGGGTGCACTGCCACGGGTTCAGCTGCTGCACCAGGACTTGGCAGGAGCTGCCAGAGGTACCGTTCTCCAAAAGATATCCCACGGACTGGCACCTCAGCCATCCTCTCCAGAGCACACGCGTGGGGGAGGGGAGGAACAACTCCCCGTTGGCAGAGTAACACCGACACGTAGGGGAAACTGATGGTTGCTGGACATAACACAAGAAAACGGGGGCAAACCCTCAACTGCTGCGAAAACCCCTCTTCCAGCAGCACCAAGGGACCCACCACCCTACAGCAGCTCTGTGCCTTGACCCACGAAACAAATCCTCTCCCGAGAAAACCCTCCCTGGACCTCCTGCCGCCAAACACCCTCAAAGCAGCCCATTTTTGGGGTCTTACTTCAACACCCCCCACCCTCGGCAACTCGCTGCGCGGCCAGCGGGACCAGCACCCACGGCCCGCTTCCCACAGAAGCCGAAAGGGAAAAGAAGCGGAAAGCCGAGATTCCCCCACACACACCCCCGCCCGGCTCACCCCCGCGTCCCCGGCGCTCAGGCGCTCCCGGACCGCTCCAACGTGGCAGCCCCGGCACCGCCCCCCGGCCCACACCGCCTTCCGGGCGCGCCCCGCGCCTTCCGGGTGGCGGCGCCGGGGAACGCGCCTTCCCGCGGCAGGAAGCGCCCGTGTGCTGGTGGCGGGGGGGGTGGGTGGGGGTGATGTGTGAGTGTATGGACGGGGATGTGCAGCCGCCTCCTTCCTCGGGGTTGTCCGCCGCGTCTCTCGGGGAAGGCGCAGCCATGGGCCCTGGGGAAGAGGGAGACAGGAGTTAGGGGATCCAGAGGAGCCGGGGCGGGGGAGCGGGGGAGAAAGAGAAAGCGGGAGCGGCGGCAGTGCAGGGGCTGCGGTGCCGCCTGTCCTCAGCTCTAGGGAAGTAATCATGGCGTGCTCATGATGTGAACAGCAGTGAGGCTCATCATCGGACAGGGGCGGGGCGGGGGACACAGCCCGAGGGAGCGACCAGGCGGCATCCACAGCCGGGGGGGCGGCGGCGCCGGACCCACCTATCGCGGCAGCCGAGGCGCAGCTGCGCTGCCGCCTCCCACCGCCGGGCTCCGCGGCCGCCGGGAGGGCACACGGCGTGGCCGGGCGGGCGCCGCCCGAGCGGCCCAGCGAAGCTGTATCGGTACCGCGGCACGGAGGGAAAGAGGGGCGATTCTCTCAGCCCCGCTATATATAGGGGTGGGGAGCGCCGCTCCTATTGGCCCCGAGGATCGCCGCTCACCACTGGCTGTGCCCGCCGAGGACGCCGCTCCCGGTTGGCTGTCTTCCCTTCACGGTCCCGCCCCTTGGACGGCGAGGACGCCTTCGCGCCCAATGGGGCGGAGGTCCGATGGCGCCGCCGGCCAATGGGGGAGGGGGCGGTGCGGACGGGGCGCGCGGGGCGGTGCGGTGTTGCGCGCGGGTCCCGCCATGACGCGGAGCTGCTCCGCGCTGGGCTGCACCGCTCGCGACAGCGCGCGGAGCCGCGAGCGCGGCGTCTCCTTCCACCAGTGAGCACACGCCCCCCGCGCCCCAGCCATCCCTCCCTCCATCCCTCCCTTCCTCCCTCCATCCCTCTCTCTCCGTCTACCGCAGGTTCCCGGTGGACGCCGTGCAGCGCAGCGCGTGGATCCGCGCCGTGAACCGCGTGGACCCGCAGAGCCGGCGGCCATGGCTGCCCGGCCCCGGCGCTATCCTCTGCTCCCGACACTTCGCCGAGGGGGACTTCGAGCGCTTCGGGCTGCGGCGGAAGCTGCGGCGGGGGGCCGTGCCCTCCCGCTTCCTGCCCCCGGTGCGGTGCGGGCCGTACTGGCCGCACTCCCTTCGCCCCCTGCCCGCGGGTTGTTCCCATGTGCCGTGACCTGCCCTCTCCCTCCCCCGCCAGGAGCCGCCGGGCACCGGCCGGAGGAGGAGGAGCAGGACCCGCATGCAGGCACTGAAGCAGCCGCTGCGCGGCCCCCCCGGCGGGGACCACAACTACAGCCTGCGGGGCCGCCCCACGGACACCCCGCGCACCGTGGCGAGCCTCCTCAGGATGCTGGTGAAGAAGCGGCAGCTTCCTGAGGAAATCGTGAGTTTGCTGCGGGCGCAATTCTCAGGTACTGCAAGGGATGCTTGCTGAGGTAGACGGAGCGTGTGCTCGCTCCTTCATCCTGGTCTTGTGTCTTTGCTTGACTGTGTGGTTGCTGGTAGGACTTCTTAGATTTGTGCTTTCTAGGTCCAGAATACAGCAGCCAATCCTACAGAGAATTAAAGTCTCCCAAAAACTCCAGTTGCCTGAGGCTGGCTGCAGTGTTCAGGTCAGACCTGTAACCAAGGCTGTTAAATGAAACTGTGCCACCATTTAGTTGTCACATGACTCAAGAATAGAGTGTATTTAACTAGGAAAACCTTGTCTTTTGTGCTGTCCAGAAGTGAGTACTGTTAACGTTCATGATCTAACCCGAAGAAGCCATTTCAAATCACAGAGTTCAGCTGTAAGTTGCTGGCTTCTTTCTTGCTACATCAGTTTTTAAGCAGCACCCATGTGTAAGATTCACAGTCTTTATTCAAAACTGTAGAATGACATTCACACCAGACTTCAGGACCGAGTGGTTCCAGAGGCCACCCCATTGCCTTATGTTCTGCAGTGTACTTGTATCGCGCATCCCTCTGTTAAGAGCCCTTTGTTTGTTTCACTAAAGCTGACCTCTTGTGATTTCTTTTCGAGCAGATTTGCCTTTGGAGTTGCACAGCTGGAGGCAGATGGCAGAATACTCACCAGAAATGAAGCAATTTGCCTGTATTCTCCACCTCTACCATATTAAGGCCTATGATTATCTGCGGAAGATTTTTCCCCTCCCTCATCCCTGCAGCCTGACAAAGCAAGTTTTTCTTCATTCCTTCATTCTGAATGTATTTCCAGGTACTCATGGAGAAATAGGTGTAACAATCTGTCCCAAAGAATAGTAATTCAAGGGTAGTAATTTTCCCTGCTTGGTTTTTAGTAACAGGAGCAGAGTGGAAAGCAGATATCAAAGAACACTGATAGCCTTCAAGAGAGCTAGAATGTGTTCCTGCATGTGGGTCACAGCATAAGAATTACACACCTGCACTGTGTCCCAGGCTGCTTATCAGAATTTACTACCTGAAGTGCTGTCAGACCTGTCAACAAGAGGTTGTAACAACACAAAAAAAAAAAGGCTGAGGGAACTCTTCCCCCTGGAGGTTTAGAGCCTCAGACTCCTCTAGGGCAGCTGGAGAATGCCCAAAGGATACACACGTTGTCCATGCCAGCCTATGGGGGTTTTATACAGCTTTCTCCAAGGAATCTTCTCAAAGGGGTGGCTGGAGATAGTGGATAGGGCAGTGTATTGGGAAGAGTAGCATTCCACATGGACTGCTGAGGGTTTCACATCTACTAATCTGGATTACAATGTCCGTTGTGGAGAAAGCCAGTTGGGAAGGAGAACAGACAGGTGTTGCTGGCCCTGTACATAGCCTGATTTGCACTTCTGTGGTGTAATTCCACCCCCCCCCCCGCCCCCCCCCCGTTATCACGAGATCTTATACAAGGTACTTTCCTTGGCTTCCCATCACTAGAATGCGAGAAAACAAACTCACGCTATAAAGAAAGGCAGGGCTGCTGGTTTTAAACTCTGCATTAGTCTTTACAGCTCCAGGCATGGCTGACCACATCCCAAGGGGTAAAAGGTGCTGACTGTTGCTTCAGCTTTCTCAGAATCATGTTTCAGAATCGCATCATCCCTTTTTTTCCAGTTGGCTGTCTAATAATGAGACTGCTGCAGGCTTCAGCAATGACATTTTCCTCCAGCTTCAGGAAAAGGTGGAGAGAGGGGATCAGGCCTACTGCTACTGTGCTGTGATGGTACAAGACATGTCCTTGCAGAAGCAGCAGGAGTGGGACCCACAGACCAGGTGCCTGACAGGCTTTGTTGACCTGGGAGCAGGCATCCTTGATGCTGATGAGGCTCCGCTGGCCTCGGAAGCGATAATCCTCATGGCAGTCGGCATCTCCAGTCCCTGGACAGCTCCACTTGGGTATTTCTTCGTGAACAGCATGACCGGCCGCTTGCTTGCTCAGCTCTTTCATCAGACCATCAGTAAGCTGAATAACATTGGGGTCACGGTCCTGGCTGTGACATCAGGTGCCTCTGCTCACGGTGCTGAGACCGCCAGAGCTTTGGGGATCAGGATGGATCCTGAAAGGATTCGGTGCACTTTCCGTCATCCACCTGGTTCTGCTCACAGCATCACATACTTCTTTGATGTTTGTCACGCGCTCCAGCTGGTAAGGAATGCTCTGCAGTGCTTCCAGAAAATAGAGTGGCTCAGTGACACCATGTGGTGGCAGCATGTGGTGGAGCTGGCAGCTCTGCGGGAGCAGAGGGTGTTGGAGCCATGCAGTCCCGGGTCAGGCAGATCTGGGAGCAAAGAGAGTTACCATCTGAAGGTCAACCCTGCTACACTGCTCTTCAGCGAGGGTGTTGCCGATGCCCTAGAACACCTCCAGAAGCTGGGCCTGGCCTCATTTCAGAACTGCAGTGGCACTGTCAAGTTTGTGCGTTTGATGAGCTCTCTGCGCGATGTATTTTGTGGCGGAGTTCCCTATGGAAAGGGACTGAAGGTGCCTTTGCTGGCTGGAAATTACACCAAAATAAGCAACCTCTTCAGTGAGGCCAAGAGCTTCTTTGTCACCTTAACAGACTCTGTGGGGAGATACATTATTAAGAGCAAACGCAAACTAGGATTTCTGAGTCTCTTGCTCAATGCTGAAAGCCTCAAGTGGCTTTACTCCAACTACACATGTCCAGAAGGCACTCCTTCCCACCACCTCCAGACCTACGCCTTCAGCCTGGATGCACTGGAGCTGTTTCTCAGGGCCCTCAGGCAAGCCTGTGGCACCAGTGGGAGCCCCACCTGCACGGTGTTCCAGGCTGCTTATCACAAACTGCTGGCCAGCTGCAGCCTGTCACCAGGCTCAAGACACGGCAGTGGCTCAGGTAACATGAGCTCCTTGGACGTATGCCTGTCTCGTAGCAGAGATCTGACCCTGGGCAGCATTTGGGCTCAGTATAACCCAGCTCATGGGAAGGCACTGGCAACAGAGTACCCCTTCTGTGCAGGCCTACTTTTGCACAGCTCCACGCTGAGTAACGCACTGACGGACCTGTCACTCCACGCACGAAGCATCACCTGCGCCGCTGGCTTTGTGGCTGAGCAGTTGGCCTGGGACTTGCAATGTGAGGCTTGTCTCGCTTCCCTCTTTGACTCAGATGAGAGCAGGCTGAGGTGCAGGTCAGTGCTCTACATAAAAAAGTTGGGCAGAGTGAGTCTGCCCTCAGCAAGTGTACACCACATAGCAAGCATTTTGGAACGAGTTCTAAAGTGGTACTGCAATGTAGAGGACTGCAACAAAAACACCATGCTGTGGCATTTGTCTCTAGAACAGGAAGTCTTCCAGGAGCTTCTGGGAGAAAGGCCCCTCTTTCCCACACTCACAAACCATTTATTTGATGGGGAGTTGAGCATCAACAACCATTACACAGTTTTAGTAAAGGATATAACAAGATGCTACTTAAACATCAGAACAAACACTGCGCAACACCTGAACTCGAAATACCCTTGTGGAAGGCGCAGATTGAAAAGACTGAAGGGGAGACATTTTCTTCCATCACCACTGGGTAGTTGTCAGTCAAGCTATACTCACATGGGGTCATGAGTTCTCTGCTGTTCCAAGGATGGCTGTGCCCTGCTGAGGCTCAGCGATGGCTGGATCGAGGCAACACGTCTTCCCACAATTGGGCCAGCAAAACTGGCGTTGATTAACAGTGATGTGCTGAGCCATGGCAAAGCACCTGATCAGAGTCTGAGTAAGCGAAGCAAGGAGGCTTATCTGATCCTGTGTCCCATCTAGCAATCCTGCAAAGCAGCCACACACTTCATGAAACTTGTGTGGTAGGTCAGGATGAGCGACAGTTGCCTGGGACAGTGGTAGGAGACACTGCAGTGTCCCCTGGAGGTGCTGGATGGCTCTGCTGTGAGCGCTCTTGCCGGGAGAAAACTGATGCATATTCCATGCGGCTGGGGGAGATCACAAGTGCTGGCAATTTGATTTCACCAAAACAGGTCTGCTTTATAAAAGCCACAGGCAAGAAAACTTGAAGAGCTTTTACCTTAAAAGCAAAATAAAAATTCGAAAAGAAAGTGGCATTCAAGTTGTATGTTGGTGTGCTGCAGCAGGGTGAGTGTTTCAGGTCCCATTTCATGGTCCCATTTCATGGCCCCATCAGCTCACCTACTCAAACTCAACTGTGTCCTGCAGCCCAGGGCACAAGGGAGTCTCCTTTTGACGTTTCCACTGATGACTCATAGTCATAGCTCTGATACCACCCTGATGCCACCAGGTAGGACAGGCAGGCTTCTTCAGTTAATTCATTTCCATGGCAAATGAAATTGCCTCCAGCGCTTTACCAGGAATAAAAAAGTTTGGCATGACTACTACTAAATGGCATCCCTTTACTGTGCAGAACAGCAGTTGCATCCATAGAGACAGAAGGCAACTAATTCCCACCAAACTTGCCATTCAGTTACTTCCAAGTTTCATGATTGAGATGGGATGAAAAATGGTGATCCACCATGTCCGAGGGCAGGAATAATAATTAAAGGTGCCATTCTGCCTACCAGGGACTTGACAAAACCATCCCTGGTTGGTTTGGGTTCCTCCTCCTCCACTTAGTCCTAATCACACATGGTGGGAACAGGACTGCTACACTCAGTTCCTCAAGCTCTGCTTTGAGAGCAGCAGCACCACAGAACTTAATGCAATTGCTGCTGGGAGGAACAATCCAAAACATGTAGTCTGGTTTTTTTCCACTCCAGTTACCTATGCAAAAAGCCGTTTTGAAGCCATCACTGTCACAAAGCCAATTCCAGCTACACTAGACTTTGCAGGAAACTATTTCCCTCCCATATATATACGTATGTGATTTTTAGGGCAACTGGCAAAATGTTGCCAAAATCCCAGTAGTAAATTGGTTGCAATCATGTAACACTTGCATTGCTTACACCTCCAGCCCCAATATGAGTAGTTATGAAATGGGATTGCTGTGCATGGCAATACACCAGTAACCAAGGGATGTTTACCTCTGGGAGGACTTGGTCTCATACTGAAAATGCAAGTCAGTACTTGCATCAGAAGTGGACCTAGTGTTAACAATTAATTTTGATATTTCAGTGAAAAACCTTCTGTGTGTATTTGTCAGTGCTGAAGAAAAGTGCAAAAAAAAAAATCATATTTACAGAATAGTATAAATGTTTATTTTTTGTGATTTATCTGACTGTTTTATTTGTACAATATAGAAAAGTGTATTTTTTGAATAGGTCTTGTAAATATAAATTTAATTTTTCTACTTTTGGATGTAAACAGAACTATAAAATGAACCCTTGCCCCATTCCCAATTATTTTTATTTAACTGGATGAACCGGATGACTGTAAATCTTGTCCAGCGGTTTGATACAAATGGCTAAGGAAGTACAAAAACCAATTCACACACTCTACACCAGGGAGAGGGGAGAGAGGAATCCAAGCTTAATATTTGAGAAAGCTTGTTCAAAACAAAATAGAAGAACTAAGAGCATTTGATTGCACCTTCAAAGTCTTTACAAGCAAAATATTCTCCAGCAATGCCATCATACATAATTACAACTGTAATCTAAATTTCACAAGTGCTTTTGCACACTGTATATAAATACACATCACAAAAGGTGCAATTTAGAGTAAGACACGGAATATATACAAAATTAACATGGATTGAAGTCTAAATAAAAGGCATATTGCAATCTGTTTGAAAAATAAGTAGGTATTACTTTATTCACTTACACTAATTTACATTTATACAAATCTTACTGGACATACTATATTAGGTCACTAGAAGTAAACGGAATATCCGCACTATCTACAGGTAAAGTTACCGCACTGATTTTTTTAGTAAATCCAAGTCCTAATCATGAGAAAAATGGCATCTCCTTACACGAGAGGTCCCTTTTCAGAGATATGCACAAGTATACTTGTTATTTACGCTCAGGGAGATGTTAATGGCAGACAGAGCCCTTCAGACAATGACTGGCAGGCCAAGCCCTGTATGCAGCACTCAGTGGGCCCAGCACTGCTGCTGGATGCTTTCCAGGCCCTTTCATGCCTCCAAGGCATTTTGAGGAGGCACTGGTCAAGGGCTTAGTGCACAGGGCTGTGAGGTGAAGCATCCTCCCATCCTATTGCCTTCACACACATAGGCACATATCTCTGCTGCTGGTTTGCCTAGGCCCTACTTTTCCCCAGCCTGGCCCTGCTAGAAAGCCTGGAGAAAGAGCTCTGCTGCATTTCTCTGTATTTACAGTTTTAATAGAAGGAATACAAAATACCTTTTGGAAAAACATAGCTAGTTCAGGCTGCAGTGAGATAAGTAATAAAAATGCCTGTCATTAAACATGGTTAATGGATGTTCACGATAGGTAAGTAACCTACCAGCTTAATTTTGCAAATGTGTTTCACTATCAAAAATGTGATCGGAGATTGCCTGTAACAAATACTGAAAAAATCCCCTGCCTTAGTCCATACCCAGCTATAGCTGATTGCCCCCCATTTAGTGTAAAAGGATCTGTGTGTCTGTTTTCATAGCAATCCTGATTCTGTGCTAGCATCTCTGATCACAGCTCTCACAATTATTCTCAACAACCCTAAAAAAGCCTTTATGCCAAGAAAATTGCCAAGGTACCGAGAAGCAGCATCCTGAATATGCACAGCCAGGCTAAATATGATCCCTACTTGCATTTGCTAGTCGATTCAGATGCAGATTGTCATCTCCCATGACTTCAGCTTCTCAGGCTTAAACAGCTTCCAGGGCTACAGCTTGATCCTAGAGAACACAACGGACTGCACAGCCCTACTTCCAGTGAGGGGTTAGGCTGCTGCAGGCCTCTGAAAAACCAATCTTCACCTAAGCAACAGCATCGACCTGCTGCACACTTAGGTAACACTATGCTGGGCAGACAGTCTGGCATTGTGGCATGGCTGCCACGTGGCATCATTTCTGAGAACAAGACACTGTCTTAGCCTTCGAGTTCCATCTTAAAAAACACCTGAGCTCTCAGCCACAGTCCTATCCAAAATTCCCATTAATTCCATTTGCCTCTAAACTCCTTGGGCCCCACTCCAGCCAGATTCTCCACAATTTGCTCAATGCTAAATCTGCAAGCAACCCCTCTGTATTATTGCCTAGGTATTTCACAGTGCTCCGTGCACTAAAGGAACATGCTATGTCAGGTCCTAAATACAAGTACTACCTTCCATTTGAATGCTCATTTTTACATGCTTCCTTTCAGAATTATCTTTGATACACTGGTACCTCCTTATTACAGGTCTGTCACGAAAAGCATGACCCAGCTGTTGACATCACCTGTGTTTTCCTGTGTGCACAGTGATGCAAATCCATACACTGTAAATAATATATATTATAATAATTTATATATGCCCTTCAGACAATTATTCTGGGGGAAAGGGGAGAACACATCTAATTTTAAGAAATCCAGGGTAAAAGCTGTACATTGGGAAGAAAAATTGACCTTTAGGCATTGTCTTAAGTAGAAGAGGATTTAGCTAAGATTTAAAAGGCTCTACATCTTGTTATAAAAGGTCTTGTTTCAATCTTACATGGGACAATTTACAACAAGCACCAAATTAACAAATATTATTAAATCCTTTATGCTACACCAAAGTGTCCCTGTGCCTTAAGTGTTCTGTTTCAGTCCGCTTCATTGTGGCTCATGTGCATGAGTCAGCAGTTCATGGCACAAGGATCACCTTTGGACTTTCCTGCAGAGCTAATAACCCTCATCAAACAGCGTCCAAACTCCTCCAGGATCATGCGCTCCGCTGCAGCTTTTGACTTGCCCGTCTTCTCCGCTTGCTCTGCCTGCGCAAGAAGGCATTCGCAGGTTGCATCGGCCACCTCCTTGGTTACAAACGTAAAGGGCAGCCTGAAACAAAGAAAGATCCCCTTAGTCTCTGCAAAAACACACTCTGGTGGCTGGGCAACTTCTTAGTACACGGGCTGGTGAGATTTCATTTGTCCCATTGCTTCCAAGAGCCTTTAGACAACCTACAGGGAGTGAATAAGCCCCACTTAACAACAGGCAAATGAACTCGTGGGCCTTTATGCTTTGGTGCCTGCCTCCATTGATGGACATTTTGGAACAGTCATTGAAATGCCCAGGTATACAGAACCATTCTCCAGCTTCTACTTACACAGGTGGCTCAAGGATTGCATCCTCTCAGTAAATGGGACACTTGTACTTTGTGCTTTCAGTGAGCACACAGGCAATGAAGAGAAGACAATGCTTAGTTACAGCTAAGCTTGGCGTGCCCCAGGTCCCACAGAAAGCAGGAACAAAAAAGCTCTATTCACCTGACTGCTCCTGCTTCTACAGCTTACACAGACAAGATTCAAAGATGACAGGGGCATACCTGTCATGTACATCAAAAACCCCACATTAGAAACAACTTAAACATGTGCAGCATTAACTTACTTCCCACCACCACTGCTGAGTGCTGGTGTTGGCCTTGTCAGCAAATCTGAGATCTGAGAAGATAGCTTGGTCTTTGCAGCAGTCTGCTGCTGGACTCTAACTTCTGCAGCGTCTGCTAAATGCATCAACGTCTTCCTCTCTGGGCTCTCTTCAAAATTTTTACAGCCAATGCATTTGCATATGGAAGAACACATGATTTTTGCCTGAAAGAAACAAAACCCTATAAGAGACATTTTGCAACCTTAACCCCTTTTATGACAAGCCACAACAGAAAGGAGATCTTGTTTTAATCTTGTACCAATTAATCTCTAGAAGAAACCCCCAAGCAGTAATTTTCTCTCTAAATTCTTACCTCAAGCTGAGATGCTTTCACAGAATGTATACTTGAATCAAATAATAGAGCATAAAATGTAAATGAATGGTTTCCCACTCATCCCTTTCTTCACCAACCTCCAGTTTCCATGGGAATTTAGATGGTTAAGCTATGAGAGAAGTCAGTCTGCCACTGTCTCTACATCCACAGACTGATCAGTTAGCAGGTGAAGTAACAACTTTGCTTTCGACTTCCACAGACACGTTCTATCCCAGAGCATGTGTGGGATGCTGATTCAACTCCTCCTAAGTACTTGGTGCAGTAGATTTCTTTAGGAAATAGTGCTATTCAGTAAAAAACAAATTCAAGCCTGAGTCTAAAGTTGCTACATTGTTTAAAATTAAAATAACACAACAGCAGAGATGAAATTTTGCCATATAAATGGATTTCTATGTGAAAACTGCTGGGAGAAGAGGTAACATTATGGCAACAGAAAAGAAGAAAAAGCATTGTAGCAATGCAAATGAGACAAAGCAAGTCACTCCACTAAAGGGAAAAAGCTAGTATCTTTAAAATGAGACAATGTTTCATACCTCATAACATTCGCAGTAGTTTTTGAGACATCCCGAGCGCTTACAATTACACCCTTTGCTGTGTCTCCGATCTGACTCTCCTTCCTTTCCTTTCCCTATTTTGGGCTTGAAGGCTTCAGGGTTTCTGTCGAGGCAGGCCTGTCAATGCAGACCCAAAGCATCAGTCATTGCATGCAGGGAGCAGAATTTAGAGGTGCAATAAAAGAACGTAAGCCTTGCACATGTGGGAGGAGATCAGGGCATTATACACCCGCTCTGCCCCGCTCTGTAGCTTCAGGAGACATAAGCTAAACTGCTTTCATCCCAGGGGCGGGGAAGAGGTCCCTCACCTTTATTGCTTTTTGCCTATCATTTTCATGGTCCAGGTTGTTGTAGCAATTTGTACAGTTGCAGTTATTGCAGAATTCACCATTTGCAAAGCAATCACAGTACCTGAAACAGAAGATGCAGAAGGCATTTGTAAACATGACCATTACATTGGTGTTAGATGGCGGCAGCAGAAGTTCCTACTCTGGCGATAAGGGTAAGGGTCACCCTGTGCTTAACTCCACCTATACAAGTAGTACCAAGTTCATCCTCTAGCACAGGT
Organism: Empidonax traillii; assembly: GCF_003031625.1. Classification (NCBI taxonomy): domain Eukaryota; kingdom Metazoa; phylum Chordata; class Aves; order Passeriformes; family Tyrannidae; genus Empidonax; species Empidonax traillii. Next base: position 866,380 of record NW_020955398.1, on the reverse strand, counting down.
CTAGCTGCTGTCTAAAGACACAGGTATAACTGAGGGTGTCCATCTGAGCTGATGTTCATACAGCACAGGTCCCCACAGTGGCAAGAGAAGCTAAGGACACTTTTTTCTAGGGTGACGCCTGGGTCACCCTACATACTAAAGGCCATCCTGCTGCAGCCACCTCACAGCCAGCTCCTGACCCACCAGTCCAAGCCAGCCCTCAGGAGCTCTCATGCAGCCAAAACAAAAGGCAAGCAATTGGAATGCCAGGTAACAGGCAAACTGACTAACACAGCAACAAGCATTTTTTTGTTAGTTTTGCCCATACGCTGTTCGCAGCTCTGAGCTGAGACAGAGTTCATCAAACAGGGAGGGAAGAATAGAAAAGGAATAACAATTGGTACATCTTGGAGGCTTTGAAGCACAGGTAACTAGGGGAGGGAACTGAGGATAAGACTGTAGTTATCAGAGGCTTTTTAAAGGGACAAGTATGTGAATAAAAAGCAGCAAAACATGGACAGGGAAAGCCAATCACATTGTCATGCCTCTGGTGCCTCTGACCAATCCCACAGATCTGACACATGGAAGTATCATATTCATCCCCAGCTCAAACATGGCTTTAGGCCACAACAAACTCTGTCATGTTTCAATGCTTCCAATACCACCTCCAGCTACAGTTAAAAACTAGTGATACTCTTTCACTTGCTTTTCAAATCCTGCTGGAGCATATATTCATTTTTAGGAGCCTAAACCCCTGTAAAACTGGCTTTCTGTGGCTTGCCCAGCTCAATGCTACAAGAACTAGATTAGGGTTCTCCTGGAGTCAACTACAAGCCTTCATCTGGCTGAATTGCATTTTGGTGATTTTTAGCATCTTAAATGGTCCTGGGGGCAAACTACATCAAAAACTTTTGCAATCTGTAACAGTTCTCTTTTCTGTCCTAAAATTCAGTAGTGGGATGGTCCTGGTTTCCAAAACAAACAGAACATCAATGAACAAATAACTGAGTTTACTTCTTCACAGAACAGGCTATGTGTCTACCTTCAACATGTATTTGAGAAAAAGAAGCTCCCCTTCCAGACAGGAAAAAGTTTTACTATTAAGAAAGCATCTTTGCTAGAGTGAATTAACCACTGGCTCTCCACCAATGCCTAGCCACTTAAAGATATAATGACAGCAATTTACAAGAAAAGTTTGTTTCGAAAGCATTCTGAAGGCGTGAAATATCACCGGTGATGCCACTGTTCTCCCAGAATTTCTAGTGCACTGTAGCATCAAAAACTAAAACAAGTGGAAAACTCCAAACATCTAACACATACTGCACACTATGAGGTAATATATGTATATATGTATGTAAAAAAAAAATGTAAAAAAATATATGTAAAAAAATCTGAAAAAACAGCTACACAACTTTCTGTTTGCCATGTCTTCTATACAAAAGACATAGAAGGAAGCACAGGACACACCTTCCCACCGAGAGGTGGGGTGCACTAACACAAAAAGAAACACAAGCTTAAAAGTTTAAACACACTTCTTAACTTGGGTTCAAATATCGTTACATCACTTCCCCTTTGAGTGCCACACCCCTGATTTCCTACTCATTGTCTAGGATTCAGGGAACCACAGATTAATTTCAGTATCTTCCATTACTGTCCCAAAAATATCGGTAAATTGACTTTGCCCCAATATGGAAACTGTACTCAGCTTAAAATGCTTTTATGTCAAATTTTTACGAATACATTGAACGGAACAGCAAAATATCTCATAAGGATACAAAAGACTCAGACCTATCAGTGAAGAATCACTTGTCTATCCAGTCCTTTAATAAGAGATACAAAGCCCACATTTTCTGAAGTATCTGAACCAGCATGGTATTACTGATGTGCTTCACCAAAGTATAGTAAATGCCCACTACTGATCCCATGGAACACCATTTCCCTCATTGTAACACCAAAGCAACTAGAGCTGCTGAGTGGAATGGCTTCACCACACAATAAGGCTGCAAAGTCAGACATTTCTAAAATGTTAGGGCCTGTATAGCTCACAGGAGTTGCAGAATTACACAGGCTCTGCAGCATCTCCACAGTTACCAACGGTAACCTTAAATTAGCATCTAGACATAAAATTTCTGACATACTTCGAAACATTATATTCTGATACTTGGCATACATTTGTGATGTTAAAGTCAAGGCTTAAAAAAAACCCCAGTAACCAAGCTGTACTTACAATTTCAAACACAGAGACTTAGTACAATTGCAAGGCTTCCTGGGGCGGTTAGCAGATTCAGAAGAAATTATTCTGTGGGGGGAAAGAGGGCATTTATATGTTTATACACATACTGTTTTGTCAGTTTCTTCCTATTCTAAATTTAAGTAAATAGCTCATAACGAAAAGTTCAAAAAAACCTTTATATACCCCTTGCATTATGTTTTTGGCTGACTGCATTTAGGTAACTGTTCTATATAGTCCTTTATACAGTGCCTTTCCAACCCAGAAAGGGCTGGATTATTTGCTGCAAACCTGGATGCATGCATGAAGTAGAAATTAGGATTAAAGCTAGAGGAAGCATCATAACTAAAAACTGGAGTTAGGGAAACCTTCCCTAAACCCCTCTAAATGCAGTGGGACTAGATCCAATCAAGGTCCGCACAACATGATTATGGTCTTTGCTTTTGTCCTAGTTGGAATTAGGAAAAAAAAACACCAAAAAAAGCAAAAAACCCCTCTAGAATAATGGGAAAGCAAGCCAAAAATGGTATTCAGTTTATCTATAAGTTTTATATTAGACACAGTCTCTAACTGCTCTTAAAACTCAGATTTTATGACACTAATCACTCCTGATGAGATTTGTTCCATCCGTATCCAGCAATTTCTGCATGTAATACCAGGGAGATTAAATCAAACCCGTTCACTTGAATGGCTGCATCTGAATTTGGGATTAGTTTGCATCATTTGAGGTTGCAGCAACAAAAAGCACCTTCATGTTCACCATTTCCAGCAAACAATAACAAAAAAGGCCTGTGCAGAACAGCTAAGCCTGCTGGATTGGCAAAGGGAAAATAATACGTTAGCTGTTCTTTCCATCCTTAAAGGAAAAATGCAAGACTGAAAAAACCCAAAGCCTCCTATCAGGATCAATTTCGCTATTTGGCTGAATTTCTGCATGTATCCAGTTCATATGTTGTCCAGTACTTCTCTCCAGTAATGTTGAGGAATAGTTGAGGCCTGTAGCTCCCAGGTGCTGATACAAAACAAAAAAAGTGAGCAACACAGAGCTTTCAGGTCAACTTCCTGCTACACGAGGTCAAAAACCAGGAAGAAAAACGCAGCTTTGATCAAGAGACTGGCTCGACTGTCAGAGAGATCCATGCCCTTCAGTGAGAGGTAATAGCCACACTACAGTATATTTGAGCCTCTTGAAAAATCCTTCAAACCAAACTGCAATACCTCACCTCCCATCCTTCCTTATAATAGGAATGAAAGAGGATGCTCATTCAAATGGTCTATTCCACGGGTTTGGGGTTGTTTTTCAAAACACTTACCCATTAAATGGCAGTCGTGCTTGGGACTGGATACTAGATGTCCCTGTGAAGCCAGTGTTGCTTGCTATAGATACATACGATGATTGTGGTAGCTAAGAAAACAAAAAGGTTAATGTGTGACATAAAAGAAATTAAGGATGTGTGGCTAGTCTTTTAATTAGCTTACTAGATACTCTTACATAAATAAGTTGCTTGTAAATACAGTTTTAGAGATTTATAGAACTTGAATCAAGTGGCAACCTCCTGCCTCCACACTTAACATAAAAACATTATTTTAGATTATATTTTCATTCTCAATTACGGTGTCATACATACAGAGTCATACAGACAACAGAGATAACACACAGAAATGTTTGGACCACAACTGGTTCCTGCTCCTAAAAACTTGTTAATTTTTCTCCTTCTTCTCCCAAGCAACCCTTCCCCTAATAGAGCAGGATCACTTCCTGCAAAAATTACTTAGTAGCTTCCTTTATATACAAGCCACTTAACATGGATTAAATAAAACTGAGCCATAGTTTGCATTCCAACTTCTCTTGCATACCTGAACCCACAGTGTATTTGTCACACTGAAAAACCCAAACTTCTTAAGAACCTGCCAAACGACACTGTTCTGGGCTTTCTTCTTTAGTACTACCTACATGCAGCTGTTTTCTCCTGCTGGGACAGATTCTGGAGACAGATATGGATGTTCTGGGGCCAGGCAAAAGGGGACTGACTGATTGTGACCCGAACACAAAACCTCAGAGCAGAGGTCCAGCAAATGCTATTAGTTAAAGTAAAATTTGTAGAAGTAGAATGGAAGGACACAGTAACAGGCTTCAGGGTCAAACTGCAACTGTGACAAAACCAGAAGAGAACCAGAAAGGAGGCTGCTACCAGTAAGGCCATGAGCTATCAGAGGCCTTGTTTATACAAACTGACTCATCAGCCTTCAGCAGAACGTTTCCTTTATTTTACTTTTCATACTCAATATTGGCCAGATCCTGGCAAAGAGCAAAATCTAATCCCTGCATTGGTGTGACTGGTACCACCTGTTTCTGACCCCTGCCAATGCGTTAGCATTAACTAACACCATTTTGTAATGCAAGCAGCCACTCTCTGTGACCAAGTGGGTCACATATACACTCTCTTTCTCCTCATTATCAGGCTCTGAAGGTCCTGTGAACCAAGTAGACAAAGCAATAGGATTTTTTTCTTCCTTTCACTACAGGTCTCAAGAATCCTGGGCACCAGGCCAGTACCTCTCTTCCTTTCTGGCTGTGAATGTCTCAGACACCCTTCCAGGTGGTCAGGATGACTGCCACAGAAGAGGGAAGTGTAACAGTACACAGAACATAGTCTATAAAATCAAGCAGTTACAAGTGCTAAGTGGGTAATTTGGATCGGACCTGCTGCTGAGACCCACAAGCACAGAGTGGCCACGGTCACCTCCACTGACATCCGCTTCCTCTGAGGGCTGAGTGACTAGAATTCTTCTGTATGATTTTTGAGTTTAGATCATGACTGTTAAATTGATGAAGCAAGTTGTGCATCAAGATCTGAGCCAATCTGCAGGGGGTCTAGGTGATTAGAAATTTTAAGTTGAGATCTAGGTGATTAGAACCATAAGTATTATATTTGTATTACAAATTCTGTACTATGGTATTCATAATTGCGCTGCACTGATTCTGTTTATAGAAATCCTGTGCTATTCCAATTATAAATTCTATGCTACGCTAATAAAATCCTGTTGAGAAAATAAACCTTTAATTGTAACTATGATTTAGTGCCATCGTCATTCTGCCAGGGGTCCCTAAAAGAAACTGTCTCCTTAGTGTCAGGTGACAGGGAGCTAGAACCTTTAAGGGGAAGGCAGTGTGTCCCACAATAGCAGCACATCTCTGGGTAACACCATACCTGTGTGACATACTGAGCTGGAAGGACGGCATACCCGACATTCCCCGTGCCAGGTGCTGGTGCCAGCACAGTTCCTGGTGGGAGGTTGGTGAGGTTGGGCTGTATCTGTGGCAGTGGAGTGGCTGGCATAATAAGTCTTTGTTGGGGCTGACTAGTAGTAACTATCTGTGAAGCTGAGTTGATTGGTTTGGGCACCACCTGGAGAGAGAAGAGGTCTTCATGAAATCAGTGTCTCAGTGATTCAAAATGCGCTTTTATTAATAGAACATTTCATTACAGAGCTGGAGCCAGACTTTTTTCCACCCAGCTAAAAAAAGTTAGGAATATGCATTTTACCATTTAGCTCACCTGTTTCACAGTCTGTGCTGGTACTATGGGAACTGACATACGCACTGGAGTTGCGTTCACCACCACTGGCTTCGCTAGTGTCAAGAAACAACATCACATTAACATGTATTATTCACTGCAAGTCACAATTCAGTCCTTCACATGTGCATAACGCAGAGGTGGTGTAAAGAACGCCCTTGTAAACAGGTATTTGACACAAGAGCCTGCACACACATTTCACAGCAATGGCTTAAAAAATAGCCTGGGCGCAGACCTCCTCTGGACACTGGATTTCTCTTACATTCCTTTTCCCTTTGAAATCTTTTATTCCTTCACAGCTCTGAAAAGCAAGGACAGAAACCAGCAGAAGCATCTGGCACTTCTAAAGTGCACGGAAATTTCATGCACTTTAGAAAAGTGCACTTCCAATTTACATGGAAAGATCTTCATGTTACAGAAGTTTTGGCTATAAGTTTGTGGGCTGTCCTGCCATCACACTTTTCATACAGAGGATCTGGGAGTTGCCATGAGTAATCCACAATCTGGTAAACTAGGGAAAAACAACTTAAAAATGCTCCAAGAATTCAGGCCCAACTACAGAGCAATTTGACACAAAGGAGCATTTCCACACACAAACTGTAAGTAACAGCAAAATATGGCATTTATAGGAGTCTTACCACAAAACCAAGTACATCTGGCAGTCTTCAGAAATTTCTCTTATGTATTCATTTTAATCCTTACAAAACAAACATGAAAAAAAAAAAACAATAAAAGCTTCAGACAATACATTAACGCCAGCACTTACCCTGTTGAAGAGGCTGAGTATTCGTACTGGGATTTTGACTGGCCGATTGGGTTGAACTACTGGCTGTTGTGGCAGTAACAAGTCTGACATAATGGAACTTGCTTCCAGGTACCTGAATCTGCTGAACATTGGGTGCAGTTGCCAAAGGAATAATTGTCTTAAATTGAGATGTACCCACTCCTCCTACAGTTATGGTCTGCACCGCTGATTTCACAGCCTGTTAAGCCAACACAGACAGCATGAAGTTACTTGTACACAGGCAGAAAGAACAAGAACATGAGCACATTTATTCCTCAATTTGTTAGTGAGCAACTCTACCATAACATTCATATCCCTGAGAGGGAAGTCAATTACCCCCATTTTTGCTTTCAAAAGTAGAACAGATGTAAAGAGATTAAATGCCTCTCAACAGCTCAAACTCAGTTCCATTTTCAGTGCTCTATACCAAACACCACAGTAAACTAATATTTACATATGTGGGGTGACTCAGTCCACTTGCCTAGATATAATCTCTGCCAAAACTATTTCAGGTGAGTACACAGAACATTGCTCAGTTTGTATTCCAAAATCAAGCAACAACCAAACCTAAAAATATTCCTACTAATAAAAGCACATGGTAAGAACTTGCAGAACTCTTTGTGCTGGACTGCAGCATGATTTATCTGTGTGTACAGATACATTCTGTTAAGACAGTTTGTGATTAATACATAGAAATCACTATGCAACCCTTGGGAAGAAAATGGAACAGAGTCCATAAACTGGCAGACATCAGAAAGAGAATACAAGCGGAGAAATGAAAGAAGCAGGAACAATGAGGAGTAGCAAAACAAATTCATCAAGAAAAAAGGCAAAATGGTGAAAGGGAGCTCAGCAGACCTGTGCTACCTCACAGTTGGAGTATTGGTATATCTGGAATTTGAAAAAGACTTCATCTTTCCAAATTTTCTCAAGCTACAAACTAATAACAAATTTTTATTTTATTTATACACATTCATAAGCCTATTGGTTTGACAACAGCCTCTTTTTCCAGCCTTGTTTGACCTCAAATCTTGATTTATTCCCCTTTTTTTCTCCTTCCATCTAACTTCTTCTGGAGTTCAGCTTTTTATTCTCAGTATCTTTTAATATGATATTAAACATGTTGTCCTTAAGTTTTACTATTAAATTTGATTGGTAGTATGATGCGAATTCTTATGAGAACATTTTCCCAGTTCCCCAGCTTTCAGCAACTACACAATTGATATCTCAGTTTGCACACATTTCACTGGAAATATAAGCCTGGTCTTTTCAAAGGTGTTTTCTTGGGATTTCGTTTGGTTTGGTTTCGGTTTGTTGTTAATACATTGAAACTGTAACAAGCCAGAGCAATTCAAAACAAGTACTGCCTGCAAGCACAGTCGCAAAGTGTTACCAAAGGGAGACCAGTATGGGCAAAGTTCTCTCTAGCTCTCAAATTAGAGGCTGCCATACAAGGACAATTGGGAAAATCCTAAGATTCAAGTGAGAGTTCTTCTAAAGGCATGTTCTTGAACCCAGTGCAGACAGGTGAAACTCTTGTGTCAGACACATTGGGATCAGAACCCAGTATGTATACCCCACAGACATCTCCACTTAGGGTGCTTGCAGTACAGTGACAACCTTTTAATGACTGTATCAAAAGAAAGTTTTGCCAGTTTTAAACTGGGGAAAAAAAGTAAAATTCAAATCTCGATGGTATCCACATCCCCATATCAGCATTCCAGTTGTCACCTGTATCAGTAAGATGAGGTTGGCAAAGTCTGTCTGAGTCTCTGGTCTCATGATGTACATGCAATTGGGTCCGTTACCTCCTCTACCCGCACTCTGGTTATTTACTGACATACACATCCCTTCATGTTCACCAAAACAGGAATTATACCGAAAAAAACTCACCTAAGATTACAAAACAGGAAAACAGTAACAGCTGCAGTTTGTAAGAAAGGTCAGTTTTGTCTTGTGATTTATCAGTGCAAATCAATTTATAAAAGCTATTATGGAAAACCTTATTTTTCTAGAAATGAGACATAGGTAATGAATAATGTCTAGTTCTGTAGGTTTCAGACCATGGCGTCTTGCTTATGCAGACCTCTACCACAGGAATATGAACTCAATTGTTGCAAACCTCGGAAACACTTGGAAAGTAGCCCTAGTCAGTGGCAGAGAAACACTGGCCGAAGAGAGAGAACCAACCAAAAAACTCCTGCCCGTGTCATTGGGAGTTCTTCAGACGACTTGGGAGATTCAATACACAGAGACAAGAACTTTGACCAAGTGGGGCTTTCCAGGCTGGAAAGCTGCTAACAGCATGCCCTTGAACGGGCTTGCAACGGTTTGCACCCCTCAACTGACGAAGTCTGTGCTCCCCCAGGGCAGTTCTTTTCCCACTTCTTAAGCAAACACCATTACAAGAACACCTTCAGACTGACCACCGCCAATCTGCCATCCAATAATCCGGTTTCCAGCAAGCAATGACGCAGACACACTAGAAGACAAAGGAAAGTCAGTGTGTACCTGGGTGGTTGTGTGGTTGACTATAGCCTTCCCAGGGGAGGAGGGTGCTGACTGCTGCACTGTGAGGATCTGCTGTCCTAACGCTACATTCAGTGGGACGCCCACCGTCTTCTGGGGGGAGTTGGGAGGCTGGGAGGCCACTGACACCACTGTTAGCTGCTTGGCGAAACAAAGAAGCAGTTTAAATCCCTGCACAGGGTGCAGGACCCTGTACATACACATTCCCCTCCTCATAAAGTACAGCTCTCCACCACGTCACAGAGCTCCTTCTCTGAACAACGGCACTGTATTTAATCTCAAATCACATGGGTCCAACTGCAACAATAGCAAATAGGCCCCACAGAAACTTGAAGGCATCCCTGGTTTTCAGCACCAAAAGGCTCCTGCAGAAACCTACCACAGCATCTGGATTTCCCAAGTAACAGCTTTGTAACTGGTACATCATAAATAGAAATTTTGAAGAAGAGCTGTGGAAAAAAAAAATCTCACCTTATACTACCGATTCAGTCAAACTATTAGAACATCAGTATTTTCAAATCTATGTTCCAGATTCCCACAGAGATCCAGTCTTCTGACCATATTTCTGTGGAGTACAATGTTTGAATACTCTGTTCTATACAGACACACCCCTCCAAAGGCAGGGTTTCTACTTTTTTTCTAAACTTCCTTACAATTTAAGAAAAATCCCAGTTACCGAGTTTGCTTTTAAAAGACACTCAGAATTACTTATGTACAGTAAATTCAACACGTAACCCTAAGGAGTCTTTTTACATTCACTGTTAATTTTAATTCTACAGTTGGGTTTTTTTTAACTCCTTCTTCATGTTGCTCCCCTTACTAATAATTGCCAAACACAAGTCTTTCGCTCCATTTGTTATTAAAGCACAGACAAACCAAAAGAATTCTTTATTCTTACTCTTTATGTGTGATACTTAGTTTGTATGCACTATGCCTCTTGTTCCCTTCCTTTCTCCAGCAATACTCCCCTTTTCAAAATAATTTCATCAAATCTTAAACACCAGTGTTGTCTTGACCTCTACCAATCTCTAGCTCTGTATCTGTCACGGACCATTGCATATCTCATTTACATCAGGAGTGATCAGGGAAGACTAAACTTCCAGTGCAGTAGCAGGCTGTGGTTAATAAGTGCCGACCCATTAATATTATCAAGGTCTCCTCTTAAACAGCTGGTTGATGTTTTATGAAGGCATTAAAAATAGTCTGAATGCTTGGCTAAGAGGGAACAGATGCTCTCAGAATGCTTAGGGAATGGCAAAAAATGGCAGGAATGGGAAACTAATGCAGTAATGCATTTTTATTTAAGACCACAGTATGGGAGCCAATTGCAAAAAATCTAACTCAGGGCATTACCATAGAGCATTGTGATGCACAATGGAGACTCTGGAGATATTTTTATGGACTCTGGAGATATGTTTATTATCTCTGGAGAGATAATAAACAGCTTGTAGCAAAGACACAGAGAGCTCCATTCAGACTCTGTGCAGGAGGGGTAGAAGGCTGCAGCCAGAACAGGTCCTTACCTTATTAGGGGATTTGAGAGGTGAGATAGCTATTTTATTCGGTGTCTGTTGTGTGGTACTCAAAGTTGATCCAATGACTCCGCTCTCAGAGATCGTTATTGTCTTTGGTGGTGTCCCTGGAGCAGACTGGGAAAAAACCCTACCTACAAACAATGAAGATACCATCAGCTCCAGTTATCCCTGTTCACATTGACTACTAAAGCAAAGTTTTCTCTGCGTCTTGTGCAATTGATCCCTACTTCTGAGAGTGTACGACCTGATACAAAGGAATTGGCGTCCTTTAAGTTAGATTTAGCATCAAAGAAGAAAATAATTGGCATTATTGCAAATAAAATGACTGTCACTCAGTCTTAAAAAGTGCCAGAATGTACACTGAGCTTTCTCAGACATTCAGCTGCAAATTCTTTATAGCCAGGACAGCATCCTGAGCTTCAATACACCTCCACTACACACAAACACCCAGCCAGCTGGTAGTTTCCTAGGAAGCCCGTGGCATGCTGCCAATGTATGGAGAAACTGAGCATCTGTGGGGGACTACTTCCTTTTAAAACCTCAGCCATCAAAAATGAGCTGTAACAAAGAAAAAAGGGTGTTTGGTCTGTCTACACTGAACTCTAAGGTTTTTGATTTCTCCCTTCTGTGCTGATGGTTGCTTCTTTCATTGCCCAACAGAACATGTGACACACATGTGAAAACAAGGGTGGTAGCGTGAGTTTTTATGATGCCAAAGAACAGTAAACATCAAAACCAGCAGCGCCAAATCATGAAATCAGCCTCAGGAATATTGCAAAACTCTCATAATGGAAAACAGATAATTTTTTTTCATACTTTGTATGTTTCTTTCCAAAAGAGCGCTCGATCACTGAGCTTTCCTCTGCTGCACTTTAGTTCAGATTCATTTTTGTCACAGTTTGTTTGTCACCCATTCCCTTCTACTACTTTTATAAAAATAAGAAACAAACACACACCAGCATAACTTTTCCATCCAAAATCAAGTGGCATAACAATTAAAGTCAACTGGAACTAACAAGAAAAAGCACTGCTCTCATGGAAACCTGACTTCTTCTGAGGCCTATGTGCTCTAAAATACCCACTTTTGTGCAGTCTAACTAGCAGCACAGATAGTTGCCAGCAGCTGCTAAAGCCACGTGCAACCTGAAGAATGTCAGTCAGTGAGAATTTTATCATCTACAGTTTTCAGTGCTTTGAGTTAATTTTCCTGGTGATAGTTTTCCCTTTCTCACTACATCTCCTCTGCACCCTTTGGCATCAGCTTCCTGAATGAAATCTGGTTACTTATATTGACAAGTCTTGCAAATTTACAACTTCAGCCTTAGTTTGTGGGAATTCCCAGGCAATTAAAAATATTTATCAGATTCATGAAAACATGCAAACAAAATTGAAACTCAAAACACATATGTTACACCTTCCCTAAAATGATGCCAGCCTCTCAATGCTGGCAAGCTGTGCTGGCTGTTCGGAACGGTGAGAGGAAAGGCAGATGTTTAAAGAGTTCCCTCTCAATTAGTGAAGCATCTTCACCTTCCACTGATGTTTTTCTCACAGGCTCAGGTACAGGTACTCTTGATTTTCCAAAATATTGACCTAAAAACTGTAAGTTGTTTTTAATGTTTTTCAGTTGTTTTTTTGTTTGTTTGGATTTTGTTTAGTTTTTTAACATTCAAACTGCTTGATTCAAATATTTAAACTGGCATAGCAATTTTCTTATTCACAGGTCTGTATATTTGGTAGGGAATTATTTGAGGAAGGGGACAAATTGCTGAGTGGGGAAGGGAATCCCTGTTTCACCTGAAACACTGGTCAGACTGCAGACAGCCTGACAACGCAAGGAAAAGATTATGTTTCAGTTACGTGCCATTCACTTGTAGCTATCAGAGTTTTGAATACAGGAGACAGTTGCATACTTTTTAAAACCAGTTCAAGTCTCAGTTCTGTAAAGACTTAACAAATTTTTAAAATATATCTTTAAACAATATATTTGTTTAAAGATTTTAGACCTACTTGGGTTGGTCAATCTGGAAGCAGTTAAAGACATCCTTCAAAGCTGTGAAGACAACTCTGGCTTCCTACATTTGTCCTTTTCAGATAATTTATGTGTCTAGGATGTTTGCATACCTGCTATGACACATTTAACAACAGAGCCATTGGTTTCACTGCCATAATAAACAAACACTGTGGGTTTTTTCTTTCATTTTGGTGGTACCTTTGTTATTGTTCTATGGTTGGTTAGGGTTTTTTTTAAGATTCATAGATTTTTTTTTCCAAAGAGAAAAATAATTTCTTATTTGCCTTAATTACTCTCTTAGATGCTTCTGCAATGCTTATTTCAAAAGCAGGTGAGCACTTAACAGAAACCACACAGCTTTATTCACCTTTTCCACTCAAACATTTTTCCTGTTACTTGAATGTATTACATTTAAGTCCAACTGTAAGCAGATTAAAGTAATACAACAGCAAATGTCTCCTTTTCCCCCCTGTGTGTTTATATAATGTTTCTACAATTACTTTCTGTTTAGCGAGTAGTCTTTTCTGTGGCTCTGGGATATTTTTTTCCTCCTCTCCAAAATCCATAAAGTAAAAGCATCTGGCAGTAAAAGCGACTCTGCAATTACAAAAATTATTCTAAATGAGCTAAGTGTAAAGGTATCAACATCGGCATTTATCTGCTTCTACCCACAAAATGTTCTGATCTCTTTTTTTCCATTGCTTGAGGTACTTTGACAGAAACTACAGTAAAATAGTTGAGACAAAAAAATTTCTACGATCACCACCTCTTTGAACAGCCTTCAAAAAAAGGTAAAGCAAAACAAGTCAAAGTAGTACAACCTGCAATGACTGGTGACACTTGAGTGGTCTGCCCTGTAACAGCTTTGCTATTGATTGGTTTTGCAAATATCAGCTTGGTGATCACCGGGCCAGAAGTTGGGGTTCGGGTCTTCTTCGCAATCTAAAAGATGGAGGAAAAAAGATCTAAAGTAACTTGAGCATTTTGGATCTAAATCACCGTATTGTTAAGTACATTAAAAAATAAAAAGGGCAATACTCGCACGCATAATTAGAAGAATAACTGCTCATGTTGCATTTCATCTCCGTTTCTCCCTATGGAAAGAGCTTGGATATTATCCATGACACTTCAGAAAGCCAGCTACCAAAGCAGGATAGCCAAATCCCTTACAGCTTTTTCATAAGGTATCTCCCTGTACCTCATCTTCAAGATGCAAAAATTATTTCTTACATGCTGTTGGTCTACATAAAAATATGAAAGTTAAATGTACAACTCTCAATATTTGAACCTTTAAATGAAGTTACTTCTTTCTCAGCCAACCAGGACAAAACTTGTCCTCCACTACTGCTCTGAAACATCTCTTGAGCTATTCTGACATAGAAGCACACTTTTATTTTGCAAGTAGGGAAACCACCTTCTGCAACAGTTCCCCAGAAGTACATGGATTATGAGTCTCTGAAAGTTTTGGGTAGACACTAGTCAAGAATAAATCAGTTGGCTACCTTCAGGTACAAGGGGATATTTTTCCCTTCTGTGATCCAGTCTCCTGAAACACAGCTGGACCAAGAACATGTACGTGCCATTTGATGACAGATCCCCTCAACCTGAAATCTTTCTAAGCAGGGTTTTATAGTCTTGAAAGTCTTGAAGATGACTTTTCCCCTTTTCCACACTGACAGGAGTTAACTGCCTGATATATTTATTCTAATAGTTCTAACACACCAGCACCCAGGCAGTGAAGACTTCAATTTAAAAGCTGACTTTTTTCAAAAGTTTTTAACCTGTTGGCTGCAGAGGCTGCCAACAGATGTGGACTACTGCTAAGATCTGCCCTGAGTCCATGTGACCATGCTGCAAGGCATTACTGGAGCAGGCACATCCTGCCTCTCCTCCACCACACACCCCCAGGTACATCCTGTGGGCACTTAGCCACCAGCTCCAGCAATATCAGAGGGGCATGACATTGGCATCCGTGCGGGGAGCCACCTCCCAAAGGCACAGAACCACCTTTATTACTCAAGTAGCTGACTGGAGAAATCTCACTGATGTGTAATCTCACTGTCAGAGAAGACAGCTACTTTTAACAGCCTGAGAAAGTTAGGAATGCTTAAAGGAAGCAATTGCGTAGCCTGGATGTTACGGTTTCCTACCCAAAACAGTATCTATAGAATTTGTTGATGGAAAACAATTTTTTTTACAGTCAAGTAATGCCAGGAGTTTTGAAGTATTCAGTAGCACATCATGAATTCCTCAACTGCTCCACAATGAGCACACGTGAGGCTGCTTGCGCTCCCAGCAGCACACCCATGGCACAACCAAGGAAGCCAGAGCTGCCCACTGCTATGGCACTGGAGCCCCCCAGCCTGCCATGGAAAGCGATCAACACCTCTGGGTGCCTGAGCGATGCCCAGCCAAGGGAAGGCAGCAGTGAGCAGCTCTGACATCAGGCACAAGTAGAGAACAGGCCCCAGTTAAAGGAAGCCATGTGCTACTCCACAGTTACAGCACAAGTATTCCTCATAGTCAGCATCCAGCTCAGACCAAACATGCTGCTTCCAAGGCACATCAACTGCTTTTATAGGAGACATACAATTGCCAAGGCTTAAAACCAAACAGAAGAAATAAACCTGCACTTTTTGGAGATATATTAACTAAAACTTTAAAATATGAGTTGTTTGAAGAAGGAAGCTTCATTCACGGCCCTGTTCACAAACTTAACTCAAAGTCATTTAACATTTCAAGAATTCAGTTCTTTTAGCACATACACAGCTGATAGATGAGCAGGCATTTTATCCGTAATTTATTTTTTTTTAATTTGCACACATTTTAATTTATGATAAATTCCATACATTTCATCTGCTTGATTTGAGATTTCTGTTCTGCTTAAACTAATCTTACTCTGCCATAAGGTATTATTGCAACTCAATTGCTAGTGCTGTTACTCTCTGAACTGAGAGCAAAGCCTGGCTCAGAACATGATCAACATCCAGCAGGAAGAGCCAGCTCTGGAAACATCAGTTGTTTCCCAGTAACAGTCAATAAGTGTGCTTAAATGACTAGCATAAATACATGTAAAGTACTAGCTACCATTAAGATGAAGTATTACAGAAAAAACCTTAAAAATCCCCAAACGAGGGCAGGTCAACACAAGTAGCCCTGATTCCCTCATACTCAACTTGCAGTATCTTCCTCAGACAAATCTGCCCCTGCTTTTTGGGTGAATTGTTTTTCTACAAAGACGGACTAATAAATAAGCAAATACCCTCAGGGCTTAGGAAACATAACAAGACTCAAACATGTTTGGTTATACGTGAGGAACAGCACTTCTGCCTTTACCTGCTGCCAAGTGAGGCTTTCTGAGGTTTTGCCACCAGAGCTGATAACCCCAGCCACCTTTGAGAAGCTTCTACGTCAGTGAGAAACTCACTACACATTTCAGTGAAGAGTGAAGAAGCCAGGGGAAATAATTAAGATGACTGCCCCTTTGATACTCAGAAAGAGCAAGTTTTCTGGAGCCCTCTGCCATTACCTATACTAATCACAAGAAGCTTAACATTATTCCCCCGCCTATGTAAGCTAAGCATGGCCTCTCCAAGTTTCTTTGAATTAGACTGCAAAATTATTTCCTGGGGCAACACGCTGTCCCGTAAGAATATTATTATATTTACACACCAACCTTTTTTTCCCCTACAGAAGTAAAAAGATTTATTTGCAGGCAACTTGCTTTAAGTGGTCAATTTATGTCTTCCTAAGCATTCTCCACTGAAGATGAACTAGCAAGTTTATACAGCTGGACTCTGTTTTTGGTTGTCAAATTGTGTTCTATTCATACAGAAACAGGCACGCCCATACCTCACATTTACTGCTGGATACCTGCACGGTCAGCTACCACAAAGGAGCTACTATATTATAAATACCCTCCCGAGATGATCTATCAGGAGCTTGTCCATGTAGGCACCCTCTATGTAATTTATATTTGGCATAATATGAAAAATCAGGGACTTCAGAAATAGAAAAAGAGAACAGCATACTTCAGAGAAGATGGAGAAGCTGAGCTAGGAGTGGGAATTTGAGGTTAGGGAGTGCACAAGGTCACTTTCCCATGATGAGACGAAGCCACAACGATGGCTTAGCAGTTGCCTTGCCACGGCAGCAATGATGCTATGGAGACGTCGACGTAACAGCTAAAACCAGGGTCAGTTATTGCATCAAGCCAAGTTCAAGTCAGACCAGTTTAATGATAGCCATAGTGATGTGCTTGGACATCTGGTTCAGAGTCAAGTGCAAGGCCAAACTCCTGCTTAGTGCAGATTAAAGTAGTAATACCAGCAGGCACATCACTGCTTTCAAGCCTCTATGGAGGTAGGAGCCACGGACTGAAAGCGGATGCACTTGTCCAGTAGTTTTTTCCACATGTCCTTGGCAATAGTTTCAACTAAATCAGGACAAGTTCCCAAGAGACAGTAATTAACCTCTGGATATAGATGAGGTCAAAGGTCCCACCACACTTTAAACCTCACAGGCTCATACCTCTAGAGCTATAAACAGAGAAGGAACGAAATTCCAAGAAACTTTTTGCTGAACTCTACCAATTACTTCTCAAGTGCTGACATCTCAACTGCCAAAATTAGACTACGGCAAGGCTAATTGAGTTTCTCTAATGATATGCAAAGCCTCTATGATAGTGACAATGTAACAAGAACTGATGAGAGCTCTTTGTCATCTAATCTTTAACCGATCCACATTTCTGCACTAAGTCAAAGTACTGTGTTGTCTTCTATCTGAAATACCTGATTCACAAAGCCCCAGGAGACAAGTTACACAAGACCCTTGGGAAGGCAGGGAGGCATTCGCAGTCTCCTTTTCCAGTCACTGAAAAGTTAAAGGGCTTGTTCAGGATGATAGGGTAAACGCAGGACTTCATTTTCTAAGCCAAGGACTCCAGGTCCAAGTTATATCCCCTATTGTTATGGTAGAATAGACCATTAATGTCTCACCCAGCCTCATTTATGACTCTGATACTTTAGTGATTTTCTACAGGGAAAAGCACTGTCTGTGAAGTGCTACCATAATCATCTTCCCTGCAGTATCAGGTACTAACACTGCCTTCTTGCTTTTCATTTCTACTTCTCTCTCTCCTTATAGGAAAAAAGGAATGTCAGGTGCTAACAATTCGACCTGTAGGGCAAATGGAAGCAATGATTTAACAAAAAGAGACCCAAACCCCCCAAATTTACTCAAACTGCAATTAACTACATTTATAAATGGATGCAAGTCCATTTGTAAGAGTTTCTATCAAGGAACCTGTAGAATTTCTAATGACAAACAGCAGAGGTCAAGGGTCAAGTCACTGTATTTCAGTCAGTGATAGCACAGGTCACCTCATGAAACAAAAACCACATCACGGCTCAGTCATTCTTCTCAGTTTCCTGTATCTGTCACTTGACAGAGAATAACTGAAGTCAAGTAACAGGAACCAACCCACTCCTAAACGTTCCTATGCTGAGTCAAGAGCAGAGATTTTTACGAAGGCTACAGTGAGAACCATTTCTGTACATTGATTGTTAACTATAAGTCCCTTGAGAAAATTTATGTTTCAAACAGCCATTATTAAACCTGTTTCCACAGGTATGATGTAGCAAAAAAAGAGAAAATAGAAATTGTGCAGGAACCATCTGCAGCTTAAAAAAAACTTGGGAGTTGTTCACATTTGCTTGCCACAAAATACCAGTCAGGAAACATTCAGCAAACAAAACACTTTAAGCTTTGTCATTTTTCATGTGCAGCTGATTATTTTTATTAGGATACTTGGGTTTTAATGTCTTACTTCATTTAGAAACAAAAATAAATATTTTTTCCACCATAACTTGCAATGATGTCTACTTTTCCTTCACTTCAACAGGTCTTATTTCTGTCTCACTGCCAAAAAGAACAAAGTCACTCATATTTAGTTCTGTCCTACTCCAGATGAAGATCAGATCCTTTGAGTCATAAGCTAAGTCTTTCTAACACATTTTCGGATCCAAGCAGATTCTCTGTGGTTTCAAATATCTCTTAATCCATGACAGAGACTGGGAATAAGACCTTGAGGTGTTCTCTTATGATAGTGTCTAGTCTATCATAATCTACTGACTTGCTTAACTAGAGTTGAGGCAGACAAGATATACCTTTCTGTCCTTTTTCAGATGCTGGAAGCTTTTTTCAGAGAGTTTATTTAAACAAACTAAATGTGATAGGCAGAAGCCATTATTTCCTAAGAAATGTACACTTTGAATGAAGAACAACATGCACACAGAGTTCAATTTAGCCTTCCCAAAAGTATGTGGTATTTATTTTAATTAAATGAAAATAATGAGAAAATTATCTTCATTTTACTGAATAGTTCACTTTCTCTGAGAAAAATCCTAGAATTCTAGACAGTAGCTAGAGGCAAACAGCATATAATGGTAAACGCATCCACAGATGAAAGCATGGGCTACGAGCAGCATTGTATTTTTTAATACAAAGAATAAATGCAAATGCTGAAAACAACAGTGTGTCAATCAGCGCAGGAAACAGACAACAACAGCAGCAACAAAACTGGTTTAAAGACGTTTCATCAGCATAACTCACTTTACCTGTACTGTTTTTACTTGCTGAGACTGCAAGACAGAGGGCTGGACCGTAGTGTTTATCAGCTGACTTCCCTGCGTCAGAGCTGAGACACCAACAACAGGTTTCACTTCTGACCGACCTCCAATAACAACTTTGATCTGCTGGCCTTGTACCTTGGAGTCTCCGCCTTGGGCTTGGGACACGGTCTTCTGTGACTGTGGGAGTTGGCTGTGGGGTAATGCTAAAACAATAGGTTGGCCAGACTTGCCCAAAGTTGTTACAATAAGCTTTTGACCATCTGGTTTAATACTCTGATTGCCTATTTTAATGTCGGTGGTCTTGTTCAGGATAATTTGATTGGCTGATATAGTGACGGGGGTCTGAGCACCAAGTTTATGGAGGCCACTGGGAAAGGTGAGCTTTGCAGCTGCGTTCACATCAGGCATCGGGGTCGTGGTGTTCACTGTCGCATCGCCCGAGTGGCTGCTGGGGGCAGTGACCGATTCCGTGGTGACTGTGACCGTAGTCGTAGCTGAGGAGTCACTGGTGGAGCTTATGTTCACTATTTCTTCCAGTTCCGTTTCCATGGGAATAGAGTCTCCCATCGGCGACGACACAATAACTGCCTCGATGCCATCATCTTCCACCAGAGTGATGCCTGTGTCCATTATTTCCTCGGGGAGCAAGCTGTTGACTTCGGCTGAAACCACCTCCATTTTAGTAGCAGTGGCAGTGATGACCAGAGCAGGTACTGCAACATTTTAAAAAGTTATTGGTTTCCAGAAAACACACATTATCAAAGCTCTATAAATAATATTACCAAAGAAGAAAACACCACAGAATTTTTTCACAGTACTGTGCATGCATGAGAGCGACATCATGGAAACAAATTGTTATCAAAATGTAACACATTAAGCTGAACTTACTCTCAGTAATAACTTAGGCCAAAGCTTTACAACATCAAGTCAAATCAAGGCACTGACTCGGTGCAGATTACCAGTCCACTCCTGACAACACAGTACACAAAGAAGCAGTGTTTCTCCCCAAAGATATGGACACAGACATTTAAACTTGCTGAAGCATAAAGAGGTAAACAGCTTTAAAAAAAAAATCCAACAGATGATGTCTTCTCTCATACCTGCCATCATTGATTAGCAGGGTATCTTGCCTCAAGAGACTTGTTATCCATACCAGAAATAACATTTTTGCCAAATTTTCATTTTGGAAATCTCAGAGAAACAAATGGCTGTTTAGTGACAGACTTTAACAACACCACAAGCTCAGTCAGCAGCCCACTTACCTCAGGACCAAGCCAAAGCCATGCATTTCCAAGATGAACGGATAATCCCTCAATGCTCACTATGAAAAGAGTAGCTCAGTAATTTTTTTCCTCCTCAGTACTCACCAGAAAACACAATGCCCAAATTTAAGACTAATTTGAAAGGTGTTTTAACACAAAACAAAGAACACTCTATATGAAAGAAAATGGAATTTTTTAAGCTCCCTGGTAAGAGCGACCAATTTATGTATTAAAGAAAGACTAGTGAGATTCAAAGCCAGCATAACTTCCCACTTGAAAAGCCTTAAAGACACTGCTGGAAATGGTCACATCTACCATTCCCACTAAAGCTGTATCACTGTCAGAGTCTGAAAATAGAGCAGCTTAATTAAGGCATTTTCCCCACTTGCTGACCCCATGAGCACACTTATGCACTGGATGGGTGATCATACCACATGGGTGTGTGTACATACTCCCGAGTACTCATTATAAGCTCAGAGGACAAAATCCTTGCAAATTCTGTTTCTTAATTACTAGGAAAAGCAGGGCTGAGTTATTAATACTAATTCATAAGGAACTGTGCCAATAAAAACAACAACCAAATGTCAAGGTGACATTGTTTCCTCTGGAGTCATCGTAGGTTCGTTTCACACACCAGCCAATGACAGAACAGCTGCCTTCTACCCACAAGGTAGAAGGGCTGGGGGCAAAAAACCTGCTGTAATTATACAGTTTCCATGCCAAGCTGGAGCAGCACGGAGCAGTCCACAGCCTTCCTGACTGCAAAGGGTGCCAAATGAATCCCCCTCACCTCAGAGCACAAGCCAGATCCAACTGCCATGACACTCAAGATGCCTGAGCCGTGAAAGGACTCATCCAGATGACCGATGGTCAAACTCACAGCTCACTTATTGGCAGGCATTTAAATATACAAAGTGATCTGATGTCACTGCCAGAAATACCTCCTTTGGAAAGCATTTCTACCAAAGCAATGCCCGCACAGCTTGCAGTGATGCCAGTCCTAGTAACCAGCCCTAGACAAAACAGGTCACTCTTAAGGACTCAGTAGTGATAGTATCACCTTGCTGTCTTAAAGTCAATTGGTTAACTGCATACGAGATTACACAAAAATAGGAATAGTAAAAGTAGACTACTTAAAGCAGACTGCTTCAGCATATGTTAATGCCACTAGCTCTTCTTCTGAGCTATGTCACTTTACTGTCTCCTCAGCAACCTGCAAAAGCTTGTGTCTTAGATATTACAATTTCGAAACATTTCAGACACAATAAAACCCAAATCCAAACCCAAACCAAACCATCATCCTGTTCTGTAGTGATAAGTACAAGGGGCTTGGATCCAAAAGTTAGACTTCTAGGGTCAACTGCAATGCAAATAATGATTGCCAACAAGTTTGAAAATGAGAGAATCATCTAAATCAGACAGTGGAAAAGTCACCATATTCATAATTATAAATAACTTTCATAACTTGCTTTCGCTTTGCAGTTCAATATGTTATTCCCTAGAAAAAAAAAAAAGGTAATTTTTAGTATTTTTTAACACTATGACTGTATCTACATATATTTAAGTAGTTGTGCAGTTCAACAGTTAATTTGCACTCTTCTTGACATTTGGTTATGTTACAAAGCACTAAACGGTTATTAAATAGTTGAAGGTATATTTATATTAAATACATAGAGTCAGGATTTTAAACAGCATTCTGACTCCAAACTAACCACTTGAAAATCAGAATGCAAAAGGAAAAGAAATACATCACATCAAGTCTGGAATCAGCAACTGACATGTGAAAAGAAAAGAAATATTACTCATGGCTACTGAATTAACAGCTTATGGAGATCACATATGGAAGATTCTGCAGTTTCCAGGTCTCATCATTTCAGAGTTAGCTTCCATTAATGTGTTCAGGCTTGTGTCACCAGCAACAGCAAAAAAGAATCATACGCAACCCACTTTTTCTATTTCTTCATTGCACATTGGATATGACTGAAATAGATACATGAAAGGCAACTATGAAAATCTCACCCTAGCTATACCACAGGCTGCTGCCATCAAAGGCAGCTCAAACATCCCACAGATTTTTACTTCTTGGTATCTAGCCAGGATTTCTCAACAGTTCAGCTGCTTATTTTTCACTAATACTTTTATACTGTTTCCATTTTTCCAGCTCCTCTACTGAAGTGATTACCAATAGTAAAAGCATGCCAACCTCTTTTAACATTTTAACAGCTTAGATCTTCAAGAAAGTGTAGAGAATTATTTTAACTATTTAAAACCCTTGAAAGCTTCCTTCACTTCTGCAGTTATGCTTTGAGTACTTGATAATGCAAGAAGTATACCTACAACCCCTCGAAAAAATGCATCTTTACACTTAACTTGACTCAAAGCCTGAAGAAAAAAACAATCTAGGCCAAGGAAGTGTATGAGCACATTATCAGGCTGAGGAACTCCACAAAAATCCTAGGATCAGATTACTAAACAGATAATTTTAGCCTACAAAAGACAGTTAAATTAAAAGTTCAAGAAGAAATTCACGCAATGAAGACTTGTGAACACACCTCAGCTCAGGACACTCAACCAGACAAACACATATAAAAAATTTGGGACTAAAGCATATTGTCAGCAAAGCCTTGGACCAACAAGACTGAAAAATGCTAGGTACTGCTAGGAGGAGGACAGGGAGAAATTCTCAGCTTGAGTGAGCCACCTATGATCATCCTACTCACAGAACAGATTTCTACTCTTGATATTCACAAAGAATAATATATATATGATGTTGTAAAGGGGATTTATAAGGAAGAGGATAAATACTGCCAGGATTGTTGGCAAGGACACAAAATGGCGTCTGACAGGTACCTGTGAATTTTGAGCTTTTTTATCTTTGTCACTAGCATGCCACTGCAGAATCTTTAAGAAACTCTGTTAAAAGCGTTGAGATTGATCATATCAACACTTTTGTGGATAAAACACCAAAGCTGCCACACAAAACACAAAAATAAAAAAAAAACAGTATCATAAAGCACAGTGATCTGCGAACAAGTAAACAAAATGCAAGGTATAGGGATGTTTGTATTTCACCGTAACTGCATCTTATTAGATCCAGAAATGTTCTCTATTTCATGAAGAACAGTTAACCTTCCAGTCTGCAACCATGACCAGTTTGAATACAGTGATATGTTACAAAACCATCAGAGAGGCAACATACTGCAAGTAAAACTGTCCATAAATTCAGATTACACAGAAATAAGGCTGTTGAGACCAACTCTACAGGAAGCCTTGGGAAGGTGCTGCATGTTAGCAAGGTCATCAGAATGAAGCAGCAGACCATGGGACTCATCATCGTTAGCAGACCCCTTCTCATTCCCTTCTCAGTGCACAGCACAGACCTGGTGGTGCTCAGCCATGGGAACACTCTGCTATAACTTGACAGATTCAAGAACACTGGTCAGACCTGCCTGAAGTCATTGGCAACATTCATTTTTTAACTAAATTCTCAAACATCACAGAAAATAAGGAAATCAAATCAGCAACAGCTTTTGTATGAACACCTCGACGTGCGAAACAAACCCACACCACTCAAAATCAAAAGCTTCATAAACACATTTTGCCGAATGTAACCCCTCGGGATCGGTAAAACTGTTGCCACACACAGAGCAAATGCTAATTGAAACTAAGTATCTTTACCAGATACTGCAGTATCTGTTAGTAGTTCTATAAAGCTCGGCCACATACACACAATTAAGTGAAGCGCTATTAAGCACCAGCAAGTATTTTCAACTTCCCAAGCTAGAAACTGCAAAAGTCCTTAAAAAGAAGTATGGAGAAGAACAATGAAGCCTGCCCTCAAGAAAGGGGAGAATGAGGCAGGAAACCTGCAGAGAAGTAAAAGCGGACAACCTAACCAGTAACTGTTCACTCCAAGTACAATTAACTCTAAACAAAAAGGAATACAAATAATACAGTATCACTGTACAGTACAAAAGGGGTAACATTTGGCATTTCCACTGCTAAGACAAAGATGTGCCAACACCATCCCTCCTCTTTCCAATCAAGGTGGAGCAGAGGACTATCAGCATGCCATGGCTCACATTTGAGGATTTTAAAACTCAAAAATCCCACAATATTTGTATTGTTCCATTTATAAATAAATCATCATACTTAAACCTTAAGTAGTTAAGGTTTAAAAACATAATTTATTCCAATCCTAAAGCCATTCATTAGAACAAAAGCAAGAGCAGGAGGAAGAAGGGGAAATACAAAATGGATCCTTGATGATTTAACTGAGAAGCATGAGACACTGTCAACCACACGCAATCAAAATTTAGGGGCTTATAGGTTTTTCAAATTTTTCAGCTTCTGCTTATCTGCCCCCTCTCCAATAGTGGCAGATATGTAAACTCCCGAAGGCTGCTAGGCTGGAAAAAATCCGATTTTTTTGATCTGAATACTTAGAGATTAAGCAGTTTAAAATCACCAGGCCTCAAGTGCCAGTGCCTAGACCTTTCTCCTGGGACAGGGAGCAGACCTGTCTGCAAAAGCTGTGCCCAGGTATTGGATTTTTGATGTCAGCACCAGCAAGAGATGCCCAGAGCCTGGAGATGGATAGCAAGTCAGCAGGAGAGAACCCGAAGAGCAGCACAAAGGAATTCCAGCCAGTAAATCATCAGGGACCCCTCTTACATGCCTCTATGCCCCCACACATTTAGTACATGGAATAAACAAAAGCAGTTAGAGGTGTGTGCACACCTGCAGGAATACGATCTCACTGGCATCATGGAGATGTCTTGGGATGGATGGCTTCTGTGACTGAAGTGTTGGAACAAAAGGATACAGGCTCTTCAGAAAGGACAGGCATAAAAGACGAGGAGAGAGCGTCATCCTCTATGTCAGTGACCAGCTGGAACACATGGAGCTCTGCCTGAGGATGTTAAGAAGGCGACCGAGAGCTTATGGGTCAGGATTAAGAGAAGGGCAGGGACAGGTGACATTACAGTAGGGACAGGTGACATTACAGTAGGGGTCACCTGTACAGACAGGTCACCCAATCAGGAAGACCAAGCTAAAGCGGCCCTCAATAGACAGACAGGAGCATCCTCACGTTCACAAGCCCTGGTCCTCACAGGGAACCACCCAAATGTCTGTTGGAGAGACAACATGGCAGGGCATAAACAACTCATGAGGTTCTTGGAATGTGTTGATCGCTTCCTTCCCCAAGTGATAAGAGAAGCCAGTGAGAAGAGGTACAGTGTTGGACCTTGTGCTCATAGACAGGGAGGGCCTGGTGGGGAATGTAAAGCTCCAAGGTAGCCTTGGCTACAGTGACCATGAAATGGTGAACTTCAAGACCCTCAGGCAGTGGGGACAACATGACTTCAGGAGAGCAGACTTTGGTCTCTTCAGGCTTCTGCTTGGTAGAGTATTGTGGCCCAAAGCCCTGGAGGGGCCCAATAAAGCTGGCTAATATTGAAACATCACTTCCTCCAGACTAGTACATTCCCAAGAATAAGAAATCGAGCCAGGGGGGTGAGAGACCTACATGGATGAGCAAGAGGTTCTGGCAAAACTTAAACAGAAGGAAGGTTAAAGAATGTGGAGAAAGGGAGAGGCCATTTGGGAGTAATATAGGTATGTTGTCTGGTTATGCAGGGACATGACAAGGAAGGCTAAGGTCTGTTTGGAATTAAATCTGGCAAGAGATGTCAAGGACAACAAGAAGGGTTTCTTCAAGTACATGAGTAGCAAAAGGAAGACTAGGGAAACTGTGGGACTACTGCTAAATGAGATGGGTACCCTGGCGACAAAGGACACAGACAAGATGGAGTTACCAAATGCCTTCTCTGCTTGAGTCTTTACTGCTAAGGCCAGCTCTCAGGAATCCCTGACCCTGGAGCAAAGAGAAGAAAGTCTGGAGAAAAAAGATGTTTAATGGGTTGAGGAGGATAGGGCTAGAAATCACTTAAGCAAACCT
Source organism: Empidonax traillii (assembly GCF_003031625.1). NCBI lineage: Eukaryota > Metazoa > Chordata > Aves > Passeriformes > Tyrannidae > Empidonax > Empidonax traillii. The sequence goes on along the minus strand of NW_020955398.1, from coordinate 839,875 downwards.
AACACCCACAAATCCATGGACCCTGATGGGATTGCACCCACAAGTGCTGAGGGATCTGCTGTCAGATATTAGTGCTAAGCTATTTTCCACCATCTTTGAAAGAACAGGAGAACACTCACAGACTGGAAGAAAGCCAATGTTACTCCAGTCTTCAAAAAGGGGAAAAAAAGAGGACCCAGGAAACTATAGGCCAGTCAGTCTCACCTCAGTCCCTGGAAAGGTGATGGAACAGTTTATCCTGGCCATCACCTCTAAACATGTGGAAGAAGTTAACCAGGAGCAGTCATCACATATTCACCAAGGGGTAATCATGCTTGACCAATCAATCAGCCTTCATTGACAAAATGACTGGTTGGGTAGAAGAGGGGAGAGCAGTGCATGCTGTCTGTCTTGACCTCAGCAGGGTTTTTTACACTGTCTCCCAAAATATCCACACAGGCAAGTTCAGGAAGTGTGGGTTGGGTAAGTGGACAGTGAGGTAGATTGAAAACCGGTTGAAAAGCAGAGCTCAAGAGTTGTGATCAGACACAGAGTCTGGTTGGAGGCCTGTAGCTCACAGTGTTCCCCAGGGGACAGTACTGGGTCGGTCTTGTTCAACTTGTTAAATGATGTGGATGAAGGGACAGAGTACTCTCAGCAGGTTTGATGATACAAAACTGGGAGGAGTGGTTGATACACCAGGAGGTTGTGCTGCCATTCAGTGAGACTTGGACGGGTTGAAGAGTTGGGCACAGAGAAACCTAAAGAAATTCAATAAAGGCAAGTGCAGGGTTCTGCAACCTGGGGAGGAATAAACCCAAGCACTGGTACAGGCTGGAGGGCAACCTGCTGGAAAGCAGGTCTGTGGAGAAGGACCTGGGAGTTCTAGTGGCCAAGACCACCACAAGCCAGCAGTGTGTCCTTATGGCCAAGAAGGCCAATGGTATCCTGGGCTGTGTCAGGAACAGTGCAGTCACTATCTAGAACAGCTGCCCAGAGAGGTTTTGGAGTCTCCTTCTCTGCAGAAATCCACCTGGATACCAACACATGCAACCTGCATGTTTGGCAGGCAGGTTGGACTAGATCACCTTCAGAGGTCCCTTCCAATCCCAACCATTCTGAGTGAGCAGCTGGAAGCTGCAACAACAGCAATACTGAAGTACGATCCAATGAAAACACTGCACTGCAATAGCAATTCACTGACTTACTCCCATTCATCTTGCTAATTTTCCAGTTCTTAGGATGGAGGAGGAAAAAGCATGCTGCAATTATTTAACCACGAAACAGTTACTAAGCTCTCCATGCTGCTATAATTGACATATAATACTACAAAAGACTGTCAACGACAGTTAAAACACAATGAGTGTCCTCTCCCCTCAAAAACCAACCCACAGAGGGAGAATGAGACAATGTTCTTTGCAGATATGCTGTGAAACAAGAAAAGATATTTTATTAAAGTTTTCAAAAATTCACGTCTTACTGTCTTAAAAACTGAAATGGTTTACATGACTGTATCTTCCTCCTTCACCACAACAGCTGCTCCAAATATACTTTAAGACTCAGTTATCCTGTGACCTATAGCTGTTTTCTTCATATCAAAGTTATTTCTCACATACCAGGAATCACAACATGATACCACAGAAATTAGATTACACACACAAAGTACAAAAGCAATTTTTACCATTAAACTAACAAGGACCTTAGATAGAGTACCTAACCAAAAATCCCCAGGAGCCAGAGCCTTTCAGGCAAAATGGAAGGTAGAGAGAAACAGGAAAAAAGCTACAACTAAGTTTTTGATAAAAGCATGTCATACAAATTGCAAATGGTTGAATCACACTGCACACGTGAGTGCATTGCTTCCTAGAAAACCCGCATTGCAAAACACTGACACATCTAGCTCCAGATTGGACAACCTCCTTTTCACCACAAGCAAACATCACATGGCCCAAATGTACCATCTATTACAAAAGATTATTAAGGAAGAACATTCGAGCCATCATGAGGTACTGAGCAGTATTACGGAACAAAACCCAACAAAATTCCAAACACTTGCTCAGAATCACTAGTATCTAGAAAACTAAGCCACTTAAAGGTCAAATTACTTTCCCATGCATGGCTCATAACTATTCCCTTGCTCTCACATGTTAAATGTCCATTAAGAAAAGGGCAAATCCCTACCATTTTAATAATATTAGTCTGCATTTCAAGCCATATCTATGTTTCAAATTTGTAGAGATATCTATCTACTCAATCATCGACACTTTCAGCATTTGTTACTTGTGGCTCACAGAAAGTCAAAACCTCAGAATTCCGTGTAATTCTAAAGATGCACCAGGATCAGCAAGCTGATGATAAAGCTGCTTTTTGACAACTACTTGGTGCCCTTTGAGGGTCTAATCCTCACCAGTGCTAACTAAATTTCAGAGTGTGCTGAAGAGCACATCCTCCTTTTCTTTTTACCGTGGTAGGGTTAAAGTCTTAAGCACTGCTTGTTTACCACACACAATACTCAGAGCAACTTTCCAGGAAAGAAGTGGAAATAACATTCATTGCAGCAGAATACTTCAAAGCAGTTCAGTTTGCCTTTTGTAACTGGAAACAGTGTTCTACTTTCAAACCGAGCTTTAGACAAACTAAAAATAAAATAGAAACTAAAAATCAGAACATTTCCCTTCACCCTTCTCTTGGTTTGTATGCAAGTTTCAGTCATTTCCACAAAGTCCAGTAGGACAAAAGCTAAACCACAGAACCGCACAAGTGTTACAACCATTAAACACATTCTGAAGGTGTTCACTGCCCTGAACAACCCAAAATTTGGGGTTGTAGATTCCAGGGCCTTTACATTTAATGAAGTATTTCTAAGCCTATGCAAACTTTGTGGTGAGACAAAAAAAAAAAAAAAACAAACCACACTTTAAATTATTTAATTTTCTGTATTTAATATTAGGAGGTCAATATTAAGCAATAAGAATCTAAAGTGAATAAACATGTAGTGAACTTCTCTTGACTGAAAAAAAACAATCAAAAACTGAAACATGAGGACTACTTATCACCAAGCCCAAACACTGCAAATTTCAGACTCTGAAGTATAGCTTGAAATAAAGGTCTTGCTTTCCAAATTTTGAACACCTCTTGACTGCACAGCTACAGAATAGTTCAGAACACACAGTAATATCACATCAAGAACACTCTCAAAAACAACAAGCATGAAAACTGCCTTCATAGGCTTGATATTAAGTTCCTTACAGACTTTCAGGTGTTATCACATTGTGCACCTTTAAGATTAGGCTTGTTGCCAGCAATTTGAGCACGAGCACATTTTAGCACGTGTTTATGAGAAATACTTAATCACAACAGAATTGTAACCTACCACTTTTATTGACACATTGCCAGCTGGGAAGAACGATGATTATGCAGTGTACCACTTCTACACTACACCTGCACTGCCCAGCTGAAAGTACAATACATAAAGTTCATTCTAATCAAAACAAACCCCCCCCACACACTGATTTCAGTTGGGTATTTCATTTCAAATATGGTACAGAACAGCATTTTGTCCTAAAAACTTAATTCCTTACGTGTCTTATGCAACTACATGATTCTGTTTGCAGTTAGGAGAACAAAGAGATGAAAACCAGGTAAAAATCTTAAGACCACAAACCACAATGCTTTCAGGGTAGTGATGTCAAGATCTGAAGAGCAGTGAAAGCTGCTATGACCACTACTGCTTTTTAAGCTTATCCTAGAAATATAAGTTGGCTCTTTTAATTTTTGAGTCCAGTGGAGCATTAAAAGAAAAGCAAAAATAGCTCCAACAGTTATATTGCAGTGATTTGTGAGAAAACATGCTTCTAGCTGCAGATCTCAGCAGCTCCATCAGCTTTAAACATGACAACACTTCACAAGTGCAGAATATATTTACTTGCAGAAGGGCTGAGCTGAAGATAAATAACTCACCTGCAGGCAAACTGTGACTTCGTTCAGATGGCAAAAAACATTATTACCCCCTCCTTCCCACTTTAATCTCTAGATAAAGCATCCCTATGTTATTTTTGGGAAAGCTTATTTACATAACTAGGACTGTGCAATAACCGACTGACTTTTGTGGAATTAAATTTCAAATTAAGATTTTGAGTCAGGAGATCAAATTCAATGGGAAAAGTGGGAATTTCAGTGGAATCTTCATCTCTGCCCCAGAACCACATGGGCCACTTCAAATGAAGGCTTCTCAGACCTCTGAAGTCTCATGTGACATATCATAAAGGGTTGAAGAGCTTCTGAAACACAAACGAGTAAGTTTCAGTAGGTGTAAAGAAAACCAACAGTTTTGGATAAACACTTCAAAAAAAACCCAAAAGCTCACAGACAGGACTAGCCAGAGAGAAGCATTTCAGTGACTAGGACCACCATCTCTTACAACCTTTGTTTTCAATATGCTAAAAGTGACAGTGAGATATTGACACTGTATCTTATTCTGTCCCAGGAGATGCTTTATTCCAGACAGCACACCAAGGCCACGTAGAGAAAATTCTTCCCATGCACCGTCCATGCTGTTCAATGTATCCCTTTCTGTCCTTACAGAACACTGTTCCAAATTGGACTTCTATGGCAAACATGCTTGACCACCAGTTGGACAAGTCCCCACCACACTGAGCTGACACAGATCCACAATGTTCATCTCATTCTCAGAATCAGTAAGGGAAGAAAAAATTATATGCCAAGCCTTAACTGCATTTTTCCAGTGAAAAAAGGTTTTTTGGCTTTTTTTATGTAGCAAGATCTAGCTCACAGCTTCCCTCTCTACTACCTCTAAGACAACTCTATACACAAAAGAAGCTTTTGCCAACTGTAAATTCATAATTTGCAAGACTGGAGATTAACATCGTTATCTGTGAGGGGATATTAAAGCTGACCCGCAGCTTGGCAGGTTGTTTGCTGTGACTCAGCTGCCCTTGTTCACAACTACACAGAGGTAAAAGCACCACATACCCACAGAGCTGGACACACCTGAACCAGAGGGTGTCTCAGCACCTCATTAAGTTCCTCCAGAATCCAGTTCAGGGCATGCAGCCAAGCAGCTCTGTGTCAAACTGGACAATCTATCCAAATCAACTGAGCAGCAGCAATATAACTTATAGGTGACTATGGGATCTTCGTGCAAAATGCATCTGCATCTGTCCAGATCATAACAGCTCAAGCTCTTATGATCTGGACAACTAAGACCTTATGTTGCAGCTAAAAACAAATAGTAGAAGCAAATGTAACAACTCGTGATACCAATGTCCTTAAAGATTCTTTTTTCAAGAATCCAGGCTAAGTTGTCAAAACCTTTTATTCAACCTATTTCTTTTTGCTGAAGTAACACCAAAACTCACCTTCCTGTTCAACAGAAAGAATGAGCCCTTATTTTTCTCAGTCATTACAGCAGCAACAGTAAAGATTCAAAAGTAGCTTTCCTCTTGCACGTTTTTTGCTTCTGTCCTGGGAGAATCCATAGCTTATATACATTTTCTCCCACAGGAAAAGAGAAGTGACAAACTTCGCTAATACCACTGTAGGTGCAAAACTGACTACAGCCTTGCTGATCACTTCAGTGTGACCAGTTCACAGCAGTGGCACCAGAACTCTTCTTTGCAAACGGAAAAAAACTCCACCCTTCATTTAATGTTCCAGACATTAACCCAGCAAATAGACAAAACCTATTTTACGAAAAGACTGAACGCACCACATAACAGCAAAAGGCTCATGGTCTCCAGAGATTCTTGACTGCTTGCTAGTGCAAGTGATTTAGAACATCTATCTATGAAAAGAAGAAAGAAGCTGCAACTAAGAAGTCACTGGTTTGCCTAAGTCAATTTCAAAGGGAAAACAAATACCTTAGAGAAACAAATCCTTTCACTGAGTTACTTTATAAACAAAAAAACAGCCATAAAATAAAGTGCTAGTAAATTTACTTGTTTGCTGTGTTTTCATCCTTTTTTGCCAAACACAAACAAGCACACATCAACTATTCCAGGCAACTGAAATTCACAAAGAGCAATGGCACTAAAAGATAGGAAATGTATTTATTAAGAATCTCTTGACACCAGGTACGTCTTCATTCGTTCGGAGAACCTCCACAGAAGCACATGTATACCCAAGACTCAGCCTGTACTGCTGGCATATTATCCAGTGAAAGAGCACAACTGCACACAGGTGATCTTGCTGTACTACCACTCTCCTAATTAGCTGCTGTTCTTCAGTTTTGCTATCATTTCAATAATGGGTAAAATTAATTTTATTCATTTTCCATTTCCTTACTCTCACTGACACTCTACAGTTTGTCTTTAAAACAGAAAGGTTTGTTTTGTTGTAAAGCAAAGAATTACAAAATCATCAGCACTGTTTTCTCAACAGTCTCTTTTGTTTAAGCTTACTGAGCTACAGATCACTTTTAAAAAATACCAGTAATGAAACCAGAAAGAGATTTATCCATAAGGACGCTATGATTAACAAAGGTAAGTGAAAAAATTAATCATCTAAGACTGCAAACTCCCCATATTTGCATATGTAACAGCAGACTGAAAGCAAATAGCTTTAACGCAGTAACAAAATATGTAAGTGGAACAGAGACAAAATAATTTCCATTTTCTTTCCCATTCTCCACACAGGACAGGGAAGCAGTTTGCCTGCATGCTTCCCAGAGGATCACGGTTCTAGATTTATCAAATACAATACCAGTGGCAAACTATAGCAAGAAAAAATCTCCAGCCTTAGTCCTTATAAAACACTGAATATGTAACTAGTGTAAGTATCCAATCTTTCTTCCAACAGTTACGAGGAACACTTAGGAAAATATCAGGTGTTCTCCTACTACAAATTAACCATCTATAGTTGCAAAACAGTGCCCAAGGCAACCATACCCTATTCAACCAATGCACACCGTTCCCTTCCCATTACTCTACATGCTGTTAAGTGAATGCTCCCTACCTGACATACCACACAAACAACTGTGTGCAGCAGATCAGAAGAATGGGCAAGGTACACAACTTGGCAACTCTTACATGTTCAAACTGAGAGTTATCAAGCGTATATGAGAATTTTATATTATACAGTTAAGGTTTTGGGCTTTGTTGTTTTTGTTTTGGTGTTTGTTTGGTTTTAGTTGTTTTGTTTGGGTTTTTCCATGGAAAGACTGATTAAACTCATGTTATCACTGCGATGTTTATAACAGAGGTGCTAGCTGCTTTCTTTTTAAGAATAGACAGAGAAAAACAAACACAACAAACTTTCTAACCACTTCTCCACATACCAGTTATGAGGAGATCCTTCTTCCCTTGGCAAGTTCTGAGTAATCTATGTTTCCATTATAATTTTCAAAGGAAAAGCAAAAGCTAAAAAACATTATAAGTCAACAAACTGCTAATCATACACTAACAAAAACAAGCACCTGATACAATTTTATAGTATTTAATGTCAGAAATATCCTAGCAATACCTTTATTGCACTGTTATTTCAAATAACATCATTTGCTACTTTGACCACGGTGTGCATGTGATCAACAGCATTACTCTCCTTATATTTCAATTCCCTGGGTGTATTAAGTCAGCACTACTGCTAAAGGTCTCCTGTCCACCTTTGGCATCTGCCCATCCATTCCCATACATTTTCCCTCCTCCTTATGCTATCAGCCATCTATGTAGCTGCAAGGGTAGCCCAGATGAAGGAGCCAGGCTGGAGCAAAGCTAGCCATTCAAACCAAACTGTGGGCTGGCACAGCCCCATTTTCTCCATGCTGCTGACACAGGTGTGCAACCCAGGAAGAAAATTTCTCTACAAAGTAGCAAGCAAATTCTGGTGAGTAAACATGCTTGGATAGCTCAGTTCAAAGTTTAACAGCACCAGAGTAGCACCAAGGAATCACAACTGAAAGATCTTTTACAAGAACAGATACATCTAAAGAAGCTTTTTCAGATAGGTTTCTTGAATCTGTAACAGAAACTGCTGTTACTCCAAAGGAAAACATCCAAAACAGCCAATCCATAGAGATGGGGATTGGGTATGTACCTAGAACTCGTACAACAGATCAAAGCAGAGCCCAAAGCTAAGGACATAACGCTCATGTGGATAGCAACATGTCTGGTTGCAGAAGGATGGCTCCTGAAGGGGAATGAGACACAAGTTGTATGAGTTAAGGAGCCACTAATCTACATCCAGATCTGGAACATGACAAACCTGAATCTCTTACATTATGTAGCTGTGCACCCCATCTGATCAAGGGATTATCCCATCAGTCTTATTCTGTCTTATGTAAGACAATTTTTTTCATACTTGTAGTGCTGTCAAGTGAGCGAGCTAGGTCACTTTGTACTCAAAGCCACATGCTGCTTATTGGTTTTCTAAGCAACTGAGGAAACCAAGCTACCCAAACATAAAGTCTGGCAAAATACAAACCCTCAAATCAAGAATTCAGGAATTGTTTTCCTCTTCTCACTGGGAGCTCCTGAAACTAATAATAACAATAAAAATCCCCAAACAATTGTGAGTTTGTCCCCTAGGTAGTTGCCATAAAGTACCCCATAGTACCATCCTACTGTCACAGTACACAAACTGTAGGATATTAGGGTGTGCTTCTGACAGCACGTGAAGAAGAACCACATAGGAAAGGAACAAGTGACAAATAAAGAAGCATGGTTCTTTGCTGGAGCAGAAATCAAAACACACATCACCCCCAATCTACCTTAGGGTTTTTTTTTCCCCCCTCCTTAAATATTTTTCAAACAGATATAAGGGAAAAGAACCTAAGGGGCCTTTGACTGCTTTTCCAAACCTAAAATATCCCAATGTGTGAGATAATAATGGCTCTAAGGCTGAAATCTGACAGCTCTTTTCACCACACTTCATATCGACCTGTGGTTTGCAAACAGTGAACCTGAAAGCAGTTAAACCTTTTTGAGAATTCTGGCTGAACTGTTCAGAGCATTCAGTTACCAACTATCTGAGATTGAATATCACAGGACTATAAGCAAACCACACACCAGCAGGTCGTTTTTGATACATAATCTGAACAACCAACCTTGCACAACAAACTTTCCAAGCTTACAGCATTACAACAAGCATGAAGTAGTTTTTAAACAACTTAGAGAAGCTGGGTTGTATTTTTCTAACACACTCTCTAAGCCAGCCTTTAAAAGTGTTTGGCCTGCAGAGCAATACAACCATACATCTCTGTAGATTCATACCAGGCATGTAATCAACAGTTACGGCTTGCTGACAGATATGCAAACTGGGTGTCTTGAGGAATAAAAGGATTCCACTGACAGAAGAAATGTTTTCAGCTCCTAACTCACTATTCTTCTTGCCTCCCATAAGCCAAAAGCTATTGTGAATAAGCTGCCATGTGCACAATTATTCACTGCCTGTTTGTTATTGCCAGCTGTATGTAAACATTGCAAAGAATACTTCACATTATTTTTCTATATTCAGTATTTCCTATAATAACTGTAATATATTTAAAGCAATTGTTCAGAAGGATGAATCTAATGAAAGATCATTTAAATATCTGTTCTTTCTTCACTGGAAATCTTAGCTATGAGAGCTTTCTCTCTATATTCCAGTGGACAGTTGCACGTGCTCTGGATGCCACAGTGCTTTCCAGAACCCAAAACCTCAATACCAAGCATTACATAATTAGTACACAACATGCTTCAAAGTCATGGTCACAAATAATTAATTACACATTCTGAATGCAAATCACAGAATCACAGATACCTCATAACACACAAGAGTGGTGACGAGAGAAGCTGGGACCATCCCAAAAGATAGTCCAGTTAAATTTATAGAATCACAGAGTCGTCAGGATTGGAAGAGACCTCTGGAGATCATCTAGTCCAAACCCCCTGACCAAGCAGAGTCACCTGGAGCAGGTGACAGAAATGCATGCAGGTGGGTTTGGAATGTCTCCAAAGAGGAAGATTCCACAACCTCCCTGGGCAGCCTGTTCCAGTGTTCTGCCACCTTCAACATAAAAAAGTTCTTTACCATGTTGAGGTGAAACTTCTTTTGTTTTAGTTTATGGCCATTGCTCCTCATCCTACTGCTAGGCACCACCAAAAAGAGTCTTGTACCATCCTCTTAGCACCTGCCCTTTGAGATATTTATATGCATTAACTGGATCCCCTCTCAGTTTTCTCCAGACCAAACAGGCCCAGCTCCCAAAGTCTCTCTTCATAAGAGAGATGCTCCAGACACCTCATCATCTTTGTGGCCTCTGCTGGACCCTCTCCCGTAGCTCCTTTTCCTTGTTGACCTGAGGAGCCCAGGACTGGACAGGTTCTCCTGGAGCTCGGGGGTTGTCCAGGGCCGGACAGCGGTGCGCTCAAGGCACAGATGCGCCCTGACACCCTGGACGAGCCAAGGAAGCGTCGCACTCGCCGTGCGGGGCAGCGCCCGGGCCATCGCCCCTATGACACGGGCGGGACGCGCTCACCGCCCGGCACCGAGCCCGGCGCGGCCCCGGGGGCTCCTGGGGGCGGTTCGGGCCCCTCCGACAGCCGGTCCGGGTCGCAGCCCAGTCCGCGGGGCGGCCCTGCGCGGTGTCCCGTGGGCCGGAGCAGCTGGGCCCCGCCGGCCCCGGGCCCGGCGCCACGAGCCCCAGCGGCCGCGGGCCCTGCGCGGAGCCGCTACCGCGGCCGCTGCCCCCCCCCCCCCACACCGCGCCCCTCGGGCCGGGTCTCACCTGGCGGGGGCAGCCCAGGCCCGTCAGCGCCGGCGACCGCCGCCGCATTTCGAAAGATCCGCCATTTTCAGCCCGTCACCGCCGCTCCCGCCCCCGCCGCACCTGCCCCCGCCGCCCCGCCCCGGCACCGCCCCGGCACCGCCCCGCAGAGCCGCCAGCCCCGGCCCCTTCCGCACCGCCGCGTCCCGCGCAGACCCCGCTCCTAGGGGCAGCCTCGCCGCTCCCCCGCGGCTGCTCTGACCGCGCCGCCCCGCCACGGCTCTGGGCGCAGCGGCCTCCGGCGAGCGGCGGGGACAGGACGGGACGCGCCGGGCGGGCGCCCCTGCGGCAGAGGGGCAGCCGGGACCGGCCGTCCGCGCCATCCCGCAGGGAAGACCGCCGGGGTCACTTGGGAGCACGGTCCGCCGCGGGCAGAGCGCTCGGCGAGGCCGGGCCTGCTCCTTCTCGGCGGGAGGCGGCTGTCAGCCGTGCCCGGCACCCCTTTCCCCGTCCTCCTGCCGCCACTTTGCCGCCCCTCGCACTCACCGGGCGGGCGGGAGCTCTCCCTCCTCCCGCGCTGGCAGTGCCTCTCCGCGGTGCCGGCGCCCCCCCAGTGCCGCTCCCGGGGGTGGCGGCGGCGGCCGCGCCCGTGCCGATCCCGCCGCCGCGTTTGTTCAAAATCACGCGCCCCGCGCCATTCCCCCGCCGCATCCCATAATACTGCGCCGCGCCGCCCTGGCAACCGCCGGCGCAGCAGCGCTCCGCGCTTCCGGGAGCCGCCCCGCCCCGCCGGGCGCTTCCGGGGCCGCGCGCGGGCGCCACCCGCGAGAAGGAGAGGAGGAGGCGGCAGGGAGGAGGGCTCGGCCTTTCCTCGCGTGCGGGATTTGCGCGCGCGCGCCGATCCCGTGGGATATCGCACGCTGGGTCCGCCCGGCGCAGCCCCGTCCCGCTCCCGCTGCCCGCGCTCTTCTCCCCCCCGCCCCCCCCCGTTAATCACGTGACCGCCGCCGCGCGCGCGGCTCCATGGTGGGAGGAGGCGGTGGCGGCTCCCAAGATGGCGGCGGGCGCGGTGAGGTTGGACCTGGCGCAGCTCATGAACTCCAGCGGCTCCCACAAGGACCTGGCGGGAAAGTGAGTCGTCCCCGCGGCGGGGGCGAGGGGTGCGAGCCGGAGCGGGGTCGAGAGGGAGGTGCTGGGCCCTGGGAGGGCCGAGGCGGGTCTTACACAGCGGTCGCGCTGCTTTAAATAAAAAGGAGACGGAAAGATTTCACCTCGTCGTTCTGCAGTTTCTTTTTTTTGCTTGTTTACGGGCTCCCCGCGTGTCCGTCCGCCCCTCAGGGCTCGGCTGCTGTGCCACAACGATAGGTCAGAGAGTTTATTTGCCCCTGCTGCCATAGATATGTTAGCGACTCTATTATTATTGTTATTATTATTATTTCCATTATTTTAATTACTTTTTTATTTTCGATGGCAAACCTTCGGCGTTGAAGTGCTTGCGGCGCGATGTGCCGCATAGGTTCTTACTACCCCGAGAGATGCGGATCGGCCACGTGGAATTCTTCGAGTCCCAGTCCAGTTGCTTGTGTTCTAGGGAGCCTGAGGGCTTGTCACTTCTAGGACTTGACGTGTAAAATCTTGGAAATTTCCCCCTTAAAATATGGCTTCAGCGTGGATGTAGCAGTTCCTCAGTGTCGCAAACGCTGAGGCAAAGTTTAATGAGCTCTAAGTTGCCATTTTTGCAGGAAAAAAACACTTGAAAGTGCACAGTCTGCACTGTGCTCTTGTCAAGTGGATATAACATGCTGTTCACCCCTCACTCACAACACTGCTTCTCAGTCTCATTGAATGTGCCGTTTTGGACATCTTTTTTCTTTATTAGGCTGAACCCATGAACGATAACACTTTTCATTACTTTTTCTGTTCACTGTCCTAGGCATAGGATATTTTTTTTTTTAAACCTTCAAGATTGCACTTATATCCCCAGATAACAAAATGATGAGCTATGTTGTCTGAGAATCTAGTCCTGGGTTTTAAGAAAAGCCAGATACTAATTCCAGGTGAATTCCAGGAAAATTGCCACCTCAAGGCAATATAGAAAATAAAAATTAGGGCTCTGAAATAGAAAACAAGCAGAGAGGCAGAACTTCTTGTGATTTTTTTTTTCTTTTAATCTTGGACAGATACCGTCAAATATTGGAAAAAGCCATTCAGCTGTCGGGTGTAGAACAACTTGAAGCTTTGAAAGCTTTTGTAGAAGCAAGTAAGTAGAATTGGTTACACGCTGAGTGGAGGCCAGAGGTCTGTGGGATTGCATATTTGTAAGCTCTACCTGAGGCTACATAAACACATGATGTTTAGGTCCTGTTGGAACTCACAACAGGAAGAGGAACTGTCATCACCTCACTGAGAAGTTCAGAGGGAATGAAATTGTTAAGGGGTTTTTGTGTTGTATTGAGTGTTTGGCATATTGAGCAGCTCTGTAAATTACACCTGTTGTAATTATTTTAAAGTTGAGAATAAACTTAGTGAGATTTAGCCTAAGGGTTTACTTTGTCCGAGATATTTCAGCAACTGAGGACAACGATTCAGAATGAAACACCTGCCTAAGCTATAAATTGTAAATTGTGAAAAATTCATTATTGTCTGTCAGGGGTTAGAAGTCTGGTGACCTGTAGTGTAAACAGTTTCTGAAAGAAAAAAAAAATCACCTTTAAAAACAATCCCCTTCACTTGGATGCAGTTTTAAAAATTGGAATATTCAAATTTATTCTAAAAGCAAATGATCACTTATAGTGAAAGCATTGACAAGTGTTGCATCTCTTTTTATCTCTGACCCAGTGGTGAACGAGAATGTCAGTCTGGTGATCTCACGTCAGCTGCTGACAGATTTCTGTACCCATCTTCCAAGTCTTCCTGACAGCACAGCCAAAGAAATCTACCACTTCACCTTGGAAAAGATACAGCCTAGAGTTATTTCATTTGAAGAGCAGGTGAGAGATCAATGATGAGGAGGTTTTGGTTTGAGGGTTTGGCTTTGGTTCCCCTCCTCATCCCCCTTATCTGCTGACTATTTTAAGCCTTTAAAAAAGCTGTTCAAGACAGATACCCCTACTTAGAGTTCAGTTTGGCGTTCCTGTACACGGAAAACCTGCAGAGAGTATTTAGGACTGTGGAAAGAATACAGGCTTAATCACTTCATCATGATGCTGGGCATGTAATTCCTCTGCTACCAGGAAATGGCTGCTTACAATGAAACAATACTTGAGCTTGGAGTTGCTGTTGAGAGACAGACTGGTACTCATTGTATTGCCCTCTGCCCCAGTACTGGGGCAGGCAGGTGATGAAAAGAGCATCCATCTTGACAGATAGCTTTTGTTTCGAAATAAACAACCTTTCTGTGTGTGTTTAGTTCAGCCGTAGTCATTTTACCAGGAAAAAATGTTTTCTTGAAATCCCATTTCTAGCAGACTACTGAATGTGCTGCAGTTCTTTTCCAGTTCTGTTCTGTGTTTTGCTGTATGAGTGTGCATCATCATCTGAGAGGCTGTTTATCTAAAAAGCCTCTAGGACCTAGTATTGAGAAGAAAGGCAAGGCAATTTCTGTCTTGATTTATATTTTCTTCACTTTATCTGTTGTCTTTTAAGCAGCTTCTCCTCTTAAGTCTGAGCTGAATATGCTTGCCTCATGTTGTCATGATTATGCATAAATTAAACCCAAGATATCTGATGATTTCTTTTTTTTACCTACACTTCCACTTTTAAAACCTGGGCTGTAAGCACTTTTACCCGCTGACAGCTGCTCTACAAAGCAGAAGTTTCTGCATTAGGATCTAATCATATTCATTCATGTCTCACAGGCCTGATATGATGTGTAACTGCAATAAATGGCTTGTAAATCTTGGTGCTCCAGTTCTTGAAAGATTCATTTCATCTTTTTAAAAGCTTTATAAACAGTTACTACTTATCACTCCCTGATGATAACCTCCTTTTATGTTGTCACAAGCTGAAGTGGACGTGCTTCAAACCAGCACTCATTTAAAAAGCTTGGTATTAAAACTCTGTCCAGGAATCCCACACAGGACTCCTTGCATGGGAAGAGTTGCATGTGTGCAGGTTGCTGTATCTGTGAAGGTGGAGTGTAGGTCGAGGGGATACAGGAACACGAACAAATACTGTGAAAGTTAATACAGAACCATTCAATTCTTCTAGTTTCTGCTACTGATTTTATTATTCTTTAGGTCGCTTCAATAAGGCAACATCTTGCGTCGATCTATGAGAAAGAAGAAGACTGGAGAAATGCAGCACAAGTGCTGGTGGGGATCCCTTTGGAAACAGGGCAAAAGTACGTTACGCATGGTTCTGTGCTGTTACATGTACTTGCTCTCTTTGTACTTAACTAGATCAGCGAGTGAGAATTTTTGGGTTGCATATTTTCCCAGAGCTGCTGTAGTTCAGGCCAGACTTCTGTCAGATGACAGAAGTATAGCTCAATGAATGTATATTTCAGTAAGAGTTTAGTGGGTCAAAATCCTGCATCAGAAGTTAAGCACTAATAATTAGTCTTATTGATAAACAAGTCTTTTTAATAGTATTTTGCAAAAATGCTTCCAAGGTTACGGAAAGGTTCTTGAAAGGTGGCAGTTCTTCCATGTGTCCACCTTCTCAGTTCAAAATGAAGACATAGTTTGAAATGGGTTATTAGCAAATACAGTAGAGGATTCTTTTGTGTGTTTGTGGAGTGGGTTTTGTTTGGTTTGGATTTTTTAGATTTAGAACCCTTGCTGTTACTTTTCTCTGGCTGTCCTTCCTATCCTCTTTCTCTGCATGCAGAAGGAATTGCTGTAGGCTTTGCACTGCAAGTTTTCTTCTTAACTCAAGTGGCTCACCACTTGTGGCAAACTTCCAATCCACAAAAATCATATTATTATAACGTACATTTGTGTCTTGGTGGACAGCATTATTTCTACTGCTGTTTGTAGGGGCCAGTTCTATATTAGCATTCATCTCAAATTTCCTTACACTAAACAGAGAGCGCTAATTTTGGTGTTAGGGAAGAAGAAAGCAGGGTAAAGCAAATGTTACCAAGTGCTTGAGAATCACAATATATGTTTAGAACAGTTAGGAGCAAGGGTAGTTCTGGAGCAACTCTAAGCACTTACTTTTCTTTCTCTACAGACAGTACAATGTAGATTATAAACTGGAGACCTACCTGAAAATTGCCAGGCTGTATCTGGAGGATGATGACCCCGTTCAGGCAGAAGCCTATATTAATCGAGCTTCCCTGCTGCAGAATGAGTCAACTAATGAGCAGCTGCAAATCCATTATAAGGTTGTCTAACTTGCTTTATTGCTTTCTCTTTCTATAGGGAGATGATTCCACACTGAGATGGTTTTTTTATGTAAGGCCACTAAAACTTTCATAAAGAGAAAAGAGACAAAGGGAAAAGCTTCTAAATGGTTTTGGGAGCTTGAGAGACACACCAATAATGAAACATCTCTTTCCTTGTGATGTAGAGATAAGTCTGTAAAGGTTTCTTAAATGCCAGTTTCCTTTACTGATTGAGAAAGCTTCAAAACATCTGAAATATTGTTGAAAATATTGCCTCCACCTTTGTCTTGTAAATCTAAGAGGAAGAAAAAAATCGCATCCAGTAATTAGGGACGATGGAAGACCTCCCTGCCCAACACCCACCCCAAGTAATTAGATAATGATTCCCATCCATAAAAGTAGCTTTAAGATTTTAAGTAGTTAATTAACTGCTGACCTTTCTGCTTATTTGTGGGTTTACTGTGTACGTGGTTCATATACAAATTTCTCAAATGAGTTTAGTAACTGATGAGCAGTGATGACTACAGTGTAACAGTACCGATTAAGTGGATGGTGTTTGAAATTCTACAACACAAACCAGGTGTGCCATGAGCTGTGTAACTCAGTGTCTAGTGGCTTTGATTTGTTGGTTTTCCCTTTCCCTTTTTTCTCCCCTCATGCTATTTCTTAAAGTGTGCACTCAGTTGAAAGTGTAAATATTTTATGTAAATTGTAGAAAAGCACAAAGGGAGGAAGAAACATCAGATACTGTTACAGCTCTGAAAGGGAAAAGCAAACACTTGAAACACACAAATTACTACCTAAGTGCCACCTGTCAGTGTCAATAGTGAAGGGGAATCTTACATAAGTACAGTATCAGCTGTACAGTATTTCATTTATTTAAGTTTCTGGCCTTTAGACGTTTGAAATATTTACCATGTGAACAGTGGTGGGAAATGCCCTTTTAACTGCTTTCCATGATACTTTAGCAAGGACTTTTCAAATCAAGCTAATTCTTTGAAGACACAGATTTCCCTAGGATGCAGAAGAGCAATATTTATGGGAGCTGTCACTTGATAATGTGCAATTTTTGCACACCTGTTTTATGCAGCCACCTCTGCTAGTTTTCTTTTTCTGAGACATCCTTCCTTTCTAGGTTTGCTATGCTCGAGTTCTCGATTACAGAAGAAAGTTCATTGAGGCTGCCCAAAGATACAACGAGCTGTCCTATAAGAGCATAGTCCATGAAACTGAGCGACTGGAGGCACTGAAGCATGCTTTGCATTGTACTATTTTGGCATCAGCAGGTAAAATACATTTTTGTATAAAACCTCAACATAGCTATTTTCCCTGAAGCAGGGTATCTTGTGTATTACTTGTCTGGAGCTATCTTGCACCAAGATTTGTTGAAGAATCCAAAGTTGTGAACATGTTGTCAGAATTGCCTACTGGCATCTGCTAGCACGGAGATGGGTTAGTTCAATGTCTTTGCCAGTGAAAAGGTGGCATCTTGGCTAAAAATGCAGAAGGTAGTGGCAAACAGTGTTTTGGAACTGAGCACAACCAAATTCCTTCCTTAATACAGCTTCATTGGCTGTTACTTGAGTGTATTGAGGGGAAAAAAATGACAACTTCCTGCTGTTTACCTCTGAATGCTTGCTGCTTTGGTGGTCATTTATGAGGATTCTTCCTGACTGCCCTAGGACAGCAGCGTTCTCGCATGCTTGCTACGCTCTTCAAGGATGAGAGATGCCAGCAGCTTGCAGCCTATGGGATCTTGGAGAAAATGTATCTCGACAGAATTATTCGTGGAAATCAACTGCAAGAGTTTGCAGCTATGCTGATGCCTCACCAAAAAGCAACTACAGCTGACGGTACGTATTTCTCTAAAACCTCCTAATGTTAGGTGCTCATCCATGGGAGTTAAGACTGGCCTAGTTCAGGCAAGAAGTGTAATGGAAAAAAACTTAGTATTGTTTATATTGTTATTTTAAAATTATTTTCTCACCATGTAACCCTCATGGGCATAGTAAAACTTGTTAGCTAAAGTTCATCTTTCTGATTTGCCATTTAGATTTTTGAAATACTCCTCTGGAAGATAACTTGTCAAATTTTCTTTCTCTGTTGTCTTCACTGACAACCTCCCGGTATTCCTAACTGAGTCTCTGTCCTAAGCTTCTCCAGTTCTAAGGCACTGTTATAAATAGGACACCTAGAAACATGTGACATGCACATAGGCCATAAATGGTCTGTGTAGATGATAATTTATTTGAACTGCTTCCTGACTTGACAGGAATGTGACAGATAGTGAGGGGATGATTTGAGCATCACACTATGCAAATTGTTTTCTGGACCGTCTCACTGTCACCTAATTAGCTCTGGAACCTCCGAATAGTGAGAAATAATGTCTGGTAATGACTTCACCGGAATCGTAAACACGCTGGTCTCAGTTTATTACATTAGAAGAGTAATGAAGTGGAAAAATAATATAAGCATGAAATATCTCTGAACCAGGAAAATCTTCCTAGTGGACAATAATTGTTGATTAGGGACAAATAAATAACCATGTAGTTGCAGAAGTGAAAACTGCATTAAAGATACTTGCTAACAGTCTCATGCAGTCCTTTCCTTGGGTCATTTTGTTGTTTATTTATAACCTGTACTGTTTGTCCTTAGAAGTTAAAGAATGCAGGTTAGTTGATATTTAATAATGTGCTTATCTTCAACTAGAGGTTAAAGGGCAAATGAGTTAAACTATTCAGTCAACAGTGATGGGCCCTTAGATAAGGGTCTATCACAAGAACACTAAGAAGTTAATTGTACCCCTAAGAGCTGTAATGAATAATAAAAAACCAAAGCAATGGTCTTTCCCTTTGGCAAGCTAGGAACTGATCACAGGAGGTCAAACTCCCTCATTGAGTCTTGTGTCAAGGGATCCACTTGATTGTTCTAGAAATTAAATGAAAGGATTTAAGCTATCTGTCTTAAAATCAACCATGTGCTGTCCATTTCTTTTTGTTCACTGTCTCTTGTAGCTTAACATTGGTATGAGGCAGATGCATCTGGACCTTCTGCACATGTAACACTGGAAAAAAAAAAGTGCTTTTTCACTTGCTCTACAATATAAACCAATATTTAAATCTTACACTATGGTTTGGGGTTTTTTTTTCCTCATCTTAACCCTTAAGGTTCCAGTATCCTGGACAGAGCTGTTATTGAACACAACTTACTATCTGCGAGCAAGCTTTACAACAACATTACTTTTGAAGAGCTCGGAGCATTACTAGAGATCCCAGCAGCCAAGGTATCCATTGTCTACTTTTTTTTTTTTAAACAAGGAGCATCAGCAGCTCGAGAAAATAGCTGTGGTAAATATTAGGAAAAGTGGTTAAATATCAGGAAATAATTAAATATTGCATGTTATGAGGAAGGTTGAGTACCTAGCACATTGTGTGTCATGGTGCACCATGTGGAATGAGCAATAGTGGAGTTGGATGCCACTGATAATGTCTATTTCATGATTAGTGTTGTCTATAGGTTCCTTCCCCACAATGTGTGCAAATGTGGAAAAGCCTATAAGGCTGTTAAGTCTTAGTAATTTTTAACTTTTTTCAGAATGGATGAAGTTTCTACCATTTTCTTTACTCTTCCAGGCAGAAAAGATTGCTTCTCAGATGATAACTGAGGGTCGCATGAACGGATTTATTGATCAGATTGATGGAATTGTTCATTTTGAGAGTAAGTTCAACCACAGTAATTTACTTTTTTAGCACCTTTCAGAGTGAGCTTTTTGAAATGGTGTTTGACAGTTTTAAGGAAATTTAAGTTTATTAATACCTTGTCTGAAGTGAGCTTGCTGCATCTCGCTGCAGCCAGGAGGTGGCGGGGTTTGCTGTAATGGAGGGAGAACCTTTGACGCTTTACCCACAGAAAAGTGTGAATTTATTCCATCAGTCTCCTCGTAGAAACAGGCTCACCAGGAAGCTCTCTGTTCAAATCTACTTCCAGTGCAGGAGTCAGGCTTGTAACAGCCAAAATAATGGTAGCTTTTGGATACTGAAATGAGCCTGATGTAGCTGCAAGGAAAGCTTCCTCTGTGAATTAGGTGGGGTGGCAGCTAGAAAGGTTGCAGTTGAAGAGGCAAGGGATTTGCTAAGACTTACTTTGTTTAGTATGGGTTGTTTGTTTTTTTTTTTTCTTTTCAGCTCGTGAGGCTTTGCCAACTTGGGACAAACAGATTCAGTCACTGTGTTTCCAAGTTAACAACCTGCTGGAGAAGATAAGTCAGACAGCCCCAGAGTGGACGGCGCAAGCCATGGAGGCCCAGATGGCTCAATGACTGTGCAGCCATTGACCAAGTGGAGGCCATCAACAGCCTGCTGTGCTGGAAGACGGGAACTGAGCAGGACTGTGAACAAATAACCCACATTCATTTCCCTGTGTTCTGCTTTCACTATGGCTTAGGACACAATTAGGTGATACCACGTTTGGTGTGACAGGCTTAGAATGCTGTCTGAGCTTAGAATGATGCTGTTGCTGTCTCTGTGTTACACTCTGCTGTCCTGAAAACTCTGTGTTTCATGTGGAGGAAGCTGTAATGTCTACAGCAAGATTTGGGTTTGGTTTATTTAATCCCCCCCCACACACACACTGTATTGTTAGAGCTTTGTGGCCCATTACTTCCTGTGATGCTTGAATCCTGCTATGAAAATAGAAGCACCATGTTTCTTTTAGTTGTAATAAAGACAAGCCATTTGGCTTAAGTGTTGTAAGGACCCAGGTTTTGGGGGTTTGCTTTTTGGTTTTGTTTTCATTTTTTTTCTTAAACAGTAACTGGAAATAAGTAGAATTTTTGTAATTGTCACTTTCAGCCCCAGAAAACATTGAATGTATAACAGCTTCTTTTTTTTTTTTTTTTTTCTAATATAAAATGCAAGTTTGAAATCTTAACTTGAAGGAAATACTGACCTTCTCCTGTACTGGTGGTGCAGCAGGGCCCAGAGTAATTTGTGCTGGGAGCTGAGGTAAAAAATGATGTTGCTAAGAGAGCTTGTTGCAGTGATATGGTAAGCAATGAGAACATAGAACATGCTGAGTAAGGTAAGCCAAGCATGCTCTTTGTTTTATTTCCTAGGACAACACTGGTAATAGTACAAAAGTATCCGGAGTGGTTTTTTGAAACTGGAGGTGTAGCAAGAGACTTTGACAGGTAGGGATTCTGCACTCAAAAGATTGAACAACTTCTGCAGCTGGAGTGGCAGGAAAATACTGTGCAACTTAATTATATGAGATACAACAACTAGGTAAAGGTGTCATGTGATAAGCAGGACTAACTTGAGATTACTGCTTGTGCACAGCAGCAAAGTATCAAAGTGGCCCTTCTGATGTTTATCAGTCTGGAGTTGGGCACTCTTTACCCATCCTTGTGGTTCCCCAGATACACAATTAAAAACATGACAAATATTTGAGTGTTCAGAGACTTCTATGCTTTGTTATCTCCATTATGTTGGAAACGCACTCCACTCAACTGCATACCTTGGATTCACAGAACTTCATGTCTTTCAACTCTTTAACTGCTTTTACAGAAACAAAACCAAGTTGGCTGACAAGGCAAACATTGCAGAAGAAAGGAATTCACAAGGTTTCAGGATGTCAAGCTCAGCAGAAAACTATTTGATGTTTAATAAAAATCTTTACTACAGGAGAGAACAGTGTGCACACCTGCTGTACTTACTACTCTTACCTAGATTCATAAAGAAGTGTCTTGTTTCAAGGCTACTCAGTAAGAAACTGTCAAGTTAATTTAGACCCAGTTATAATGTTAGTCTGCTATGCAAGTATTTGTCTTAGTCCAATCCTAGTCCAACAGCATTATAAAAGGAAGAGCAAAGTCATGACAAATGGTGTTCCCTTTCGAGGCTGGAGAGTATTTTGACCACATTTTTCAATGGAAATTCCTTCTAACTTATTTGAAGTGGTACTGGCTGAGAATTTTCTGTCCCTTCAAGTGAAATGTTGACATAATAACTTAATTTGGAGCCTGTTGTTTTCTTCTTGCTTGTGCTCTGACTTGTGCACACAGCTCTTGAGGAGCATGCCCTTTGCAGATGAAGGTGTGCCAGGTATGCCATTCATATACATTCCAATTCAGGTCATTTGCTGCTTTGCTGTGGTATTTAAAGGAGAATATAGTTGAACAGAGCCATACCAGTGTGTGTTCACAGCTGCTTTGTGGAATACCTTTTATCCCCGCAGGCCAGGATTGATTTCTGCAAAGCAATAAACAGTTTTACTTAAACATTTCTGAAAGAAGGAACCCAAAAGTGGCCAACTCTAGCCTCAAAACCAAGATGAC
This sequence comes from Empidonax traillii, assembly GCF_003031625.1. Taxonomy (NCBI): domain Eukaryota; kingdom Metazoa; phylum Chordata; class Aves; order Passeriformes; family Tyrannidae; genus Empidonax; species Empidonax traillii. Next base: position 817,534 of record NW_020955398.1, on the reverse strand, counting down.
CTTTGGTGATGCTGCCCAGGCTTTCCCAGGCTTGGCCAGGCTTTCCCAGGCCTGATTCCTCCTCAGATCCGATTAAGGTGAGTGAGGGGTGGGTCAGGCTCATTAGCAAGTGCTAGGGGAGGCTATATAAGAGCCTCCATGAGCATGAGCGAAGATCGCTCTCGTACCCCACAGGATCAGACTAACAGGGCTGTGGCACAGTAATTTCAAGGCATTTCAAGCAGGCAGGGCGCAACCAGCTTCCACTTCTCGTAGGTGAGTGTGCTTTTTAAAGCTAGCAATGGTTTCCAGAAATACAAAAGCTGTTACTGCTGTTAATACTAGGAGTGTGTGTGCTCAGACACTCCCCTCGAAGAAGGATGCAGCCACCCAGGTCTCTGGGTGTGCTGAGTGTCTGAGCCTGGCGTTGGTACCAGAGGATGGTGTAGGAGGTAGCTGTGTACGATGTGAGCAAGTGAGTGACTTGCTGTGCCTGGTAGCAGAACTTAAGGAAGAGGTAGAGAGATTAAGGTGCATTAGGGAGAGTGAAAAGGAAATTGACTGGTGGAGTCAAACCCTTTTGAACCCTAAGGAAGTCCAACAAGAGATGGCGAAGCCCTTCCCCTCCTGCCCTAAGGCAGATGGAGCAGACCAAATTGATGGGGGACAATGGAAACAGGTCCCTAATGGAAGAGGTAAAAGAACTCTCTCTCAACCCCCATCACCCCCCAGGATGCCCTTGAAGAATAGATACGAATATGGACCCAGACAGTCAGGTAGAGGACAGCCAAGAAGATCTCTCTGGAGAGCATCCTGGTTCAGCCCTGTCTAAAAGACGGATTACAACCACAGGTATAAAAAAAAAAAGAAGGGTAGTTGTAGTCGGTGACTCCCTTCTGAGGGGAACTGAGGGCCCTATATGTCGCCCAGACCCATCCCAGAGAGAAGTATGCTGCCTTCCTGGGGCCAGGGTGAGGGAT
>NW_020955398.1:814505-816266 GCF_003031625.1 Empidonax traillii | reverse complement strand
CACAGGTATAAAAAAAAAAAGAAGGGTAGTTGTAGTCGGTGACTCCCTTCTGAGGGGAACTGAGGGCCCTATATGTCGCCCAGACCCATCCCAGAGAGAAGTATGCTGCCTTCCTGGGGCCAGGGTGAGGGATATTAGTAAGAGACTTCCTGAGTTAATTCAGCCCTCAGACTATTATCCACTGGTGGTAGTCCAGGCTGGCAGTGAAGACATTAATCAAAGAAGTGCCAGGACAATTAAAAAAGACTTTAAAGCACTGGGTCGGTCAGTTCAAGGGACAGGAGCACAGGTGATATTTGCCTCAGTTCCTGTCCTATCTGGGATGGATGAGGAGTTAAATAAAGAGAGGAGTAAAAAAGCCCAACTCCTCAACAGATGGCTAAAGGATTGGTGTCACCGTCAAAATTTTGGGTTCTTTGACCATGGGGCAAACTCCATGGCACCTAGTCTCTCAAAATCAGATGGGATTCATCTGTCTAGGAAGAAAAAGAGGACTGTACCCCATAAGTTAGCGAGGCTGATCAGGAGGGCTTTAAACTAGGCTTGAAGGGGGAAGGGGTCGAAACCGGGCTCTCCAGTGATCAACCTAGGGATGGAAAGCCTGAGTTAAGAATTAAATCAACAGCCCACCTGAAGTGCATGTACACTAATGCATGCAGTATGGGCAACAAACAAGAGGAGCTGGAAGCCACTGTGCAGCATGAAGGCCATGATGTAGTCGCCATCACAGAAATGTGGTGGGATGACTCGCATGACTGGAGTGCTGCTACGGAAGGCTACAAGTTCTTCAGAAAGAACAGACAGGGTAGGAGAGGTGGAGGGGTGGCTTTATATGTTAGGGAGTCTCTTGACTCTGTTGAAATTCAGGTCAGCAATGATAAGGTTGAGTGCCTGTGGGTCAGAATCAGGGGGAAGACCAACAAGGCTGACATCATCATAGGTGTCTGTTACAGACCGCCCTACCAGGATGATGAAGGGGATGAATTATTCTACAAGCAGCTGGCAGATGTCTCAAAATCATCAGCCCTTGTCCTTGTGGGTGACTTTAACCTACCGGATATCTGCTGGGAGCTCAATACTGCAGAGAAGAGGCAGTCTAAGAGGTTCCTGGAGTGTATAGAGGACAATTTCCTTCATCAGCTGGTAAATGAACCTACCAGGGGTAAGGTCCCGCTAGACCTGCTGTTTACAAACGGAGAGGGGCTGGTGGGAGACCTAGTGGTTGAAGGCTGCCTGGGAAATAGTGACCATGAAATAATAGAATTTTCAATACTTGGAGATTCCAGGCGAGCCAACAATAAAACCTCTACGCTGGACTTCCGGAGGGCAGATTTTGACCTATTCAGAAGTCTAGTCCAGAGCATAACCTGGGAAACAACCCTTGAAAACAAGGGGGTTCAGGAGGGATGGATGTGCTTCAAGCAAGAAGTTTTGAGAGCACAGGAACAGGCTGTACCGGTGTGCCGAAAGGCAAGCCGGCGGGGAAGACAACCAGCTTGATTAAACAGGGGGATTCTGAAGGAAATCAGGGATAAAAAGAGAGTTTACCAGCTATGGAAGAAAGGGCTGACTACTTATGAAGAATTCAGGAAGACAGCTAGATCATGCAGAAAGAAAATCAGGGATGCAAAAGCGCAATTTGAAGTTAAATTGGCCACTTCTGTTAAGGATAACAAAAAGTCCTTCTATAAATACATTAATAACAGAAGGAGGGGCAAAGAAAACCTCCATTCTTTGATGGACTTGGAGGGAAACATAGTT
>NW_020955398.1:793494-812689 GCF_003031625.1 Empidonax traillii | reverse complement strand
TGCGAGGAGAGGCTGAGGGAGCTGGGGTTGTTTAGTCTGGAGAAGAGAAGGCTTAGAGGTGACCTCATCACTCTCTTCAACTACCTGAAGGGAGGTTATAGCCAGGTGGGGGTTGGTCTCTTCTCCCAGGCAACCAACAATAGGACAAGAGGACATGGGCTCAAGCTCTGCCAGGGGAGGTTTAGGTTAGATGTTAGGAAGAAATTCTTTACAGAGAGGGTAATCAGGCATTGGAACAGCCTACCCAGAGAGGTGGTGGATTCACCATCCCTGGAGGTTTTTAAGCAGAGATTGGACGTGGCCCTTAGTGCTATGCTATAGTAATTGGAGTTGGATCAGGGGTTGGACTTGATGATCTTGGAGGTCTTTTCCAACCCAATCTATTCTATGATTCTATGATATTTCAAGTAAGCCACAGATCAGTTTAACTGATGTGACCTTACATAACCCAGGTGTAGTTGTATTTGCAGGTGGCTCATCCTACTACTGTGCAAGGATAGCAATGGCCTGTGGTGAGCCAGGGACAGGTAATGAAAGCACAACCACTTCCTGCAAGGATGAGCTCACAAGGAGCAGAACTAGTGGCCTTGACATGTGCAGCATTTGGGGTATGTCATACCCATGTTATGGAAAGAGTGGTTTTCACATCATCAGGGAAAAGGGTATTTAATGGAGAAGAAATACACAGTTTACTAGAATCAGTACAGTTACCTGCAGGAATTGCTGTAATACATTGCCCAGCCCACAGCAGCGGCAGTGGTCAAGAGAAATTGGTAGAGGGAATGCCCTCACTGATGCAGCTGCAAAGGCCAAAGCCAGGCACCCTCTGAGACCATGTAGTGTCATGTTTCTGAGGGTTAACCAGAATGAATGGCCAAATTTGACAGACTAAGACTATGTATGAGAAGGACTGCTCAACAGAGGAAAAGACCTCTGGAACAAGTGGGAGGCAACTCAAAATGATGATGGAATATGGTCAGCTGTGGGGAAGCTGGTTCTGCCAAAGAAGTGTTTACTCACTGTTGCTAGATGATTTCATGATAAAGCTCGTGGAGGGACAGTGGTAATAGTCAAGTACAAAAAGTACGAACAGCTCCTCGAATTTATGCCACTGCAAATAAAACCCGGAACAGCTGACTGCTTGCCAAAAGTTCTCAAGTATCTGGCTCAGTTCAGAATTAGGAGAGCAACCATGAGCCTACTTCCCTTTGCAGGGACTGCAAATAGACTCTGCAGACATGCCACCTACAGCTGGGCACAAGCATTTGCTAGTGGTAGTAGACAGCTGGGCAGAAACATTTCCAACAAGAAGGGCTGACACAGGAGGAGTAGTAAAAGCGTTGCCGGAAGAAGTTAGACACAAGGTTTCACCATAACTGAATCAGAGCTGCTCATTTTACAGTGAATATATAATCAATCAGCTGTGTAAGTCTTTGGGGATAGAGAGGAAATTACATATACCATACTGTCCACAGTCTTAAGGACAAGTGAAAAGTACATTAAAAGATAGCAAAAATATGTGCATATACTCATTTGAAATGGCCAGAAGCCTTGAATTTGGCTGTGGGGGAAACACCACGATAACCAGTAGTGCTAATATCAGTAGAAGCTCTCTGTGGGAGGCACCTGGCTTTACCAGGAGTTAAATCCCAGCTAAGACCAGTGTCTTGGACTGTCATGAATGCCTGACCCAGTGTGTTAATGCAGAAAGGGTTTGAAAAGCAGGGGAAGTGTGCTCAGTAGTATCAGCTAAGCCGTCCTGAAATACTGGTACATGATATACAGCCTGGGGATCAAGAGTTAATGAAGAGATTCTCATGAAAGTCCCGACTAAGAACCTAATGGGAAAGACTGTATACTATGTTCTTATTTTGCTGTTAGGTGAGGAAAACTGGTTTTTCACATTTTCACATTAAACAAGCAGTGAAATGATCAACCAGCTGATCACCAACTGACTTCTGAGAATCCTTCGTGATTTTATATTGATAATCATTACTGCCCTATGGCAATCTTGTTAGCCTTAATTCTCTTATGTTTGTTACTTGGAAGTGCAGTGGTTAAATGCCTCCAAAGTTTTCTTTCTGGCTCCTGGATGGTCAGACAGGAAAGTTTCCTTAACAAATGTGGACAAACAGTGTTAACCCCTCAGCCCCCGCATCACTGCTGCCCTGGGAATCCTTCCCACTTCATCCAGGAACCAAAAACAGCAGCTCCCCACTAGATGGAGAGCTAAGCACACATAACTGGTGTTGAGGCCTCAGCTCTTGTGGAAGACAACCAGCACGTTCCCAGCTTTATTCTGTGATTCAACTGTGTTCATCCATAGCAAGCACTGAAGAAAAAATTAATTGACCTCTGGGCTTTTTAGATTTGTGAGCCTTTAGCTGTACTCAGAGCATGGTTACAAAGCTTGCCTGCCAGATGCGGGGCTTAGGTTGTACTTCTGTACTTCAAATAATAGTCACTTGGTACCAGAAAGTTTTCCCTTCACCAGAGCTTAAGGTGACAAGTAGAGGTCATAGCTTAGAGTAAGGAAGTAAACATTACCACAGGACTTTGCAGGATGATTCAAAACAATATATAATATGTTTTTAAGTATAATGTGGGATTGAACTTGGTCAAATCCATCTCCTTTAGTTGTTTTGTTTTTTTTTTTAAGGCTTAGGAACTTTGCTTTACATGTGATAAATTACTTCTCTATGAAATTACGTTCTTTGCAGTAGTTACTACTCTAACTTTGCTTTTGGATTGTCTTTTGCAACGAATAACTAAGTAAAATAGTTTACCAGACTGAAAACATCAGACTAAAACCTCACAAAGTTCAACAAGGCCAAGTGCAAGGGTCTGCACTTGGGTCAGGACAATCCCAAGCACAAACACAGGCTGGGCAGAGAATGCACTGAGAGCAGCCCCAAGAAGCAGGACTTGGGGGTGCTGGTGGATGAGAGGTTGTGCACTTGCAGCCCAGAAAGGCAATTATATTCTGGGCTGCATTGAAAGCAGCGTGGCCAGCAGGCTGAGGGAGCTGATTCTACCCCTCAGCTCTCGTTACGGCCCCCCTGGACTGCTGCATCCAGCTCTGGGGTCTCCAACACAAGAAAGATGTGGAGCTGTTAGAGCAAGTTCAGAGGATGCCACAAAGACAATTAAAGGGCTGGAGCACCTCTCCTATGGGACAGGCTGAGAGAGTTGGGATGGTTCAGCCTGGAGACCTTAGAGCAGTAAAGGGAGTACAAGACAGGTGAAGAGAAACTTTTTACAAGGGCATGGAGTAACAGGACAAGGGGGAATGCCTCTAAACTGAAAGCAGGTAGGTTTAGATAAGATAGTTAGAAGAAATTCTTTACTGTGAGGATGGTGAGGCACTGGAACAGATTGCCCAGAGAAACTGTGGATGCCCTATCCCTGGAAGTGTTCAAGGTCAAGTCGGATGGGGCTTTGAGCAACCTGGTCTAGTGGAAGGTATCTCTGCCCATGGCAGAAGAGTTGGAACTAGATCAGTTATCATGCTATAAATCAAGCAATTGATACATTTTCACAGCATAGGATGTATGGATTATTTCTGGGCATGATTGAAGAAAATGTATATTATTGGTTACCTCATAGTTTGGGGTGGGTCCTAATGTGACTATCTTTTTGTTGGCTTTCAAATGCTTCAATCATTCAATACTTCAGGGTGCACAAATTCTTTCATTATTGTCTGCATGGAACTTTATTTCTGTATACAAAAGATTGCACTGCTCCTGTGACTTTGCTTTTAAAACATACACTGTGGCTGCACACCTGAGCACCATTAAAGTATCGTAATGGTTTTCACTGATTGTTGCTGAGTGTTTTCAAGAGCCAGGAAGCATGAAAACTGCATTCCCCAGCACGTTCTGCCTAACTGGTCTCTACTATATATGGATAGTCCTAAGTTACTGCACTAACTATAAAATTCGAGGAAAATGGTAAGGTGTAGTATTCTGTAAGTGTTTCACATGGTCAAAATCCATGACCAGCTGTAATTTTCTGCTCTGAAGAATGCTGAATAGTCACTTTCTATAGTTAGTAATGCCTTATTCATCTGTGTTGGGTTTGGCATTTTGTTCTGGCTCCTCATAACCTCTAGCACTATAGGCAGCAAGATGATTAAGGTTTTTGTTCTTTGAATTAGCATGTTTATTTTCTGAAAACAGTTAATTGTCATTATATATTTCTACTTTACAGTAATGTATGAAAACAGAGTGAAGTAGTTGGAGAATATTTTAAAATTTCACAGTCTTTTAAGATGTCCTGTTACTTAAATATGCTCCAAGCCTCTGCTATTTCCTTTTTTTGTCATCTCCTTTTTGAAAGTGAACTATGTCCTAAGATACAAGTTCTGTCACTCCTCAGCTGAGACATCAGGCCTCTTGCAAAGCCTGTGCTTGTAAAAGAATACACATTGAGTGATCATAAAGACTCACGGTAAGATTTAGAAAAACTGCAGATTTAAAATGGAAATTATAGTGGTTGCCACCACCTGTGTTGTGTTGCTATATTCACATCCATTTTGAAGCACTGTGGGGACTTAAAGCACTGATGTGGTACAGATTTTAAGCTTGAGATGAAGGCAAGTGTAGAAAAAAGAAGGCAATAACATTCAAGAGTATATCGTAGTGAAAGTCCAGATACTGAAACACTGTTCAAATTCTATCATATTAAGAAGCTCTTAGAGTTGTTTTCAAAAGCTTGAGGCAGGTTATTTCTGTGCTAAAAAGTTTAACATCTTCAAAAAAATTACCATAGCCAAACTTGATCCTAGCTCATATGTTTTGTTTTGTACAGAAAAAAAAAGACAGTAAAAGGGTGAGTGTATAGAATAAGGAGTTTCTGAGTGTAACTCTCCACTAAAGGCTTTTTCACAAACTTTTCAGGAACAAAAAGTAGGTATATATAGATAGATTTATAAAACTAAAGCAGTAGCTTGATATAAGGCATTTTCTTTTACTTAAAGCAGTGCTGAGACAGGGGGCTGGAAACACTGACTTAAGTTTGAAAGCCATCTTTACCAGCAGCTGCTCAATAGCTTTGGCCTGTGGGATTTTTGCTAATGGAGCTCAATCCCTGTCCTCCTAACCTGAGGGCATCTTCTCTGATCAGATGCTTTCTCCTTCCAGGAAGAATAAAGATTACCCGACAGGGGAGGATTAGCAGAGAGGGGAAGATTATTAATTCCCTGGAAGCTCTGTGGTTAGGTGCTGGTTGGGAATTCAGGATGCACACCCAGCCAGTGGGTCTAATATAATAGGCACGCCTGAAAAAGTACATTTGTACCGGAGGGGTAACTGAGGACCCAAGATGGGATCAAAAGGATTTTTGCTATTGTTTGCAAAAGGTGTTACAACTTCTACAGTAAAAAAGAAACAAACCAGCCTTTGATATATACTCCAGATTTACTTTGATTTTTTAAATGTTGTTTTTAGCTGGAACTTTCCTTTGAATTGTAAGTAATGTTTCTCCTCTTTGTGGCATGTGTGAATGGACAAACAGATGGGATTTGATCACTGGACCAGAAGCTCCTATTAGTTCAGGGCCCATCAGTATGCTTTCTATTCTGTCAGTAGTCCTAGGGAAAATATATCAAAACTGAAATGAGATGCACTTCATAAAGAATTACAGGATGGGAATGTATTAGTTCGAGTCATTATGGCTTAAAAGAAAACAAGTGCTATAGCAAACAAGCTAAGTAGAAGCACTAGTGTTGGGAAAAGTAATTGTGCAGGGGACAAGAGGTGCTGAACTTCACAGGAGTTTGTGATTTGCAAGAGTTAACTGCTCAGAGCTGATAGGATAAGAGTTAATGAACTGATCTCATTCTAGCTGTTGATTAAGGAATCCTTATCTGCTGAGGGCTTTTGTTAGAAACAGTCACAACATTTTTATTCACACTGAAACATTATTCACAGTCTGCAAGTAAATAGGTTGTAGAATGATATTTGTGGATGCTGCATTACAGTGAAGACAGACTGGTAAGGCAAGACAGTCTGGGTGGAGGGGAGTTATTAATGCAAAATAGACCTTGAAATGGCTGCATGCAAATTAGACGTAGGTATGCTAGTATTTCCTTGCTTTTTATCTTGCATATGGGAGTTGGAAAAATCATTAAGAGAAATAAGCCTGAAATGATGATACACATTTTTAAAGATGTGTTAAAACATTGGGGCAACACAGCAAAGTGTGGTCAGACTGATTAAACAAAAGGTAAATGCCTTTTAGGAAGGACCTGAGGAATTTATACAATTGAGTTCTTTCAGAAGTCCCTGGAGTGGGTAATTGTCCATTTTCTTCCATGGAAAATGTATTTACTAAACTAGGGTAAGAGATGCAGTAACAAATGGGTAGAGGTTGAAAATATGCAACTGTAATGAGAAAACAAAGGAGCAGTTCCTAACAGTGGGGACTAAGCTGTGGAACTAACTATCCAGGAGAAAGGTATGTTTCCACTGTTTTGCTGTCTTGAAACCCAGACTGGCTGCCTGGCTGGAAAGTGCCTTAGTCAGTTAATACTGGCTGAATTTAGTCCAGAGGCAACAGTGCAATTGAAGGGTCTGATCTATAGGAGGTCAGACATAGTGACCTAATGGTCTGTTCAGGCCTAAAGTTTTAGAAACTGGGATTTGAAGGGGAAAAGGGTTGTACCCTACCAATATCTGCACAGCAGCCATGGTGTAGACTTTAGCTGTGATTCTTGTATTTGAGGCAGAGTGCCATCAGAAATGTATGGCCAGAAAACAAAGTAATCAAGCACATCAAGTAATAACTACATTAACTTCTTGGGCCTGAGTGGAAGGTTACATTCCATTTGCCAAAAAGGTGTTCATATTTCATGTGAAAGTTTGGATTTAGTTATTTAAATTCTTTGATCAAAAAAGTGAACTGCTAGAGTATATGTTGCCACATGTGAAACACTGTTGTTGTTGCTGTGGTGTGCCGTAGTTTTAAGTCAGGAGGACACTTTCTACCTCTAGGTAGCTGTATTCTACATGCTTGCTTAGAAGTGATCTTACAGTTTCTATGTTTCTCACTAGTCAAGGAAGTCTGTGGGCCTGGGATAAAAGAGGCACCCAGCTTCTCAGTGAGTGCTCAGCTGAAGGAAAGGTGTACGCTTTTTCTGGGGGTTAGGATGAAGCCTGCGCTTGTGCCAGGAATTTGGTAAATACTTGCATCTTCCAGCAGTGATAGGACGCATTCCTTTGTTTGGAGATGGAATTATCCCTGTTTTTTTCGTTTTCCTTCACTGGTGGTTCGAGAGTGGGGTTAGCTGAATCTATGTGAGCTTGGCCTTTCTTGCTGGGGGCATAGCATCTGGTTTCCAAGCCCTTTCGGGATGGCAAGACCTTTGGCTGGAGCAGTAGGACTGTCATTTAGTGACTAGGCACCTCTGGGCATGCTTTTGTACACAAGCCATGGCTAGCCATGGAGTGCTTTGGGCGAGTTGGGTAATAGCAGAATGATGGCAGTGAGGGTGTCAGTGGTATCTGGTCTTGGACATGAAGGGACAGAATGACTACTAAGCAGCAGTTCTTGAAGAACTGTGTTGGATAGGGTTATGCACATGGGTACATAAGCCTTTTGAGACTCCTAATCACCTGGCTTTTCAGTACTTTTATTTTCTGTGTTGCCTTCTTGCAGGAGAGTTACCAAACATGGCTGAGAAGCTAACAAAAATTGTGCCTTGTCTGCTAGTGAGAACCGGTGAGTGATACTGGTACCTTGTTAGAGCTGATGAGGGACACAGCTGGGTATCTGGGGAAGATGAAAGGGCAGGTGGGTGATTTTCAAATCAGTCTTCCCTACCTTGCACATGTATGGGCTGTTTTTAGCAGAATGGTGCTGTTGTTCAGAAAAGCCTTCTGCTGTCACCTAGAGCCTGTGGCATTGGGCTTACTCTTAACATGATTTACAGGTGGTGATGCTGGGCATGAAATTCTCTAGCTGCTCTTTGAATTCCCACCAGCATGCTTCTTCCTGGCATTAATGTGGATAGCCTTTTTGGAGCCAGATGGGTAAAAGACCTCTAAAGGACAGAGGTTGGATTATCAGCTGTAATACTTCATCACACGGACTCTTGCATAATTTTTACTTGGAAAAAAGGTAACTGACAATTCAATTAAATGTCCTGATGTGCGGACAGTCCATTTCACAGCCAGTTGTTTCTCTTCTCTCTGCCTAAGGACAGGTCTGTTTTTACCCTGGTCTTACTTTTGTTGCCTTGTGACCATTAATCTCATTGCTGAGCTGTGCATGCAGCAGCCTGTGCTGAGGAATCCTGCTGCAGCTCGTGGGGCAGTCAGTTTGAAGCTGCTGCTGGCAGGAAGAGGAGGTGTGGCAGAAAACTCTCCTGTACAAAAGGGATTTTACAAACCCACCTTTCCATCCTGTGCTGACAGCAGTCACTGGGGATGCTCAGGTGTGTTTATGCATGTTGTGGGAACTGGGAAGAAAATAATATATTCATTTCTGATTACTTATTTTTACTGACATGTCTGACTACAAAAGAGAAACTAGCCAGCTGCTACCTGCTCCTGAGGGTCTTAAAAGCATTCTGATAGTTAAAGGAGAAGATGGTTAAATATGTTCCATGTGCTCCTCCAGCCTAGTTGTTTCCCACACTTGTAGAGCGCTCAGGCATTTTCTTCCTTTTTTTACATACTGCAATTGCTTCTGGCTGCCATCAGCATCAGTTGTGGTATCAGCTTGTACTAAAATAGGAGAGAATCTGTGCAAATGGTTGGCTTTTCTTTCTCACCAATACATGGCAATCAATTCCTAAGCTGCTGGGGCTAGCAGAACAAATCACTGCATTCTCACAAAATGAAATTATATTCCATTTTGGTGCGAAGCCCCTTGTACTTTGCTGGATTGATTTTTCCTGCAAGCACAACAAAGTCAGCAAATATAACTAGATTGTTAGTTTCGGGTGTTCACCAGCTGTTTTGTGTGCAAGGTGGAGTTATGAACCTGTCCTGTGTCTTTGCTGTTAAACAGTCTGGTGACCTGGGACACATGCCCTGGATGGGTTAAAGTTAACAACCCCGGCAGCTCAGTGTGCCGTGTTTTCCCATGTAACAGCCATGGAGTTGTGAAGATGTCCCAAAATGCTACAGATGCGCAAGAGTAACAGTCTTTGTTTCAAAGGGGGAGTCTGTGAGCAGGAGAGACTCCCGCCTGAGTTACTAGAACTGTACTTCTGAAAGCTGGTGTTGCATGAAAAGGGGGCATATTTTGACACTACTTCTACAGAAATACGCTGACATGGGCCTAATTCTGAGTGAGTGAGTAATCTCTGAATGAAGTGGATCACAAGGCTAAAGCACATGCAGCAGAAGCAAGTTAGAAACCAAGTGAAAATACCCTGTCAGATTACCTAGTAGTAAATGGTTGCTGTAAAAATGGCATCGGTTTTAGTACCTAAAGTATTATCTGACCTATACCCCCATTAAAAAGTTACTCTTTAAACCATTTAGTTTTAAAGAATCTTATCTTAAAAAATCAATCATATGCAGTATTGTTTTTGCTTGTGATAAAGGCTTTTCCTTATTGCCTTGCACAGGATATGTTTTATTCATGTTTTCCATCAGTTGTTCTTTTGTTTCCTGGAAATGGCTGCTGTGCATGGTGTCCCAGAGAGCCATTGCATCTCCACACCTGGGAGTGTGAAATAACTGGGTAGTTTCCCTTAATGAGCAGCTGAGTCCCCAGAGTGGAATTTTCCACTGTAAGGGGAAAGGCTATGTCTGCAGGATGCAGCAAGCCACTCTCGCATCTTATTCTGCCCACCAGACAGTAACTCCTGTGAGACTTGTGAGCAGAAGAACAAGATAAGAAGCTATGCCAACCCTCACTGCAGAGTTTTGCCACTTTCTTTGGGTTTTGCCTTTATGACAGTCAGGGGCAGAATGTGGATTTCCATTTCAGACTGATGTTTGTCCACAGCGTCTGTGCTGCAAAGGGCTTTGTATCACAGACACATCCAAGCTACTTAGTGAGGACAAGTCAGATAAAACAGACTGTGCTGAATTCTGAGTTTGTTGTACTTCACCTTGTCCTACGTGCTCTGCTCAGCTCAATTAAGGCTCGCTTTTGTATCTCTTGACTGTACTATGTCATAATTAGTTTTCATGCATGGCTAATTAAGGGCTTTACTTTCTTTGAAATGCATGAGCTGCCTTCTCCATGAGTGCTGGTTTTGGCTGGGGTAGAGTTAAGATTTTTCACAGTAGCTGGTATGGGGCTGTGTTTTGAGTTTGTGCTGAAAACACTGTTGATAACATGGAGATGTGTTAGTTACTGCTGAGCAGGGCTTGCACAATGTCATGGGCTTTTCTGCTTCTTGTTACTGCCCTGTCAGCAAGGAGGCTGGCGGTGCACGAGGAGTTGGAAGGGGACGTAGCCAGGACAGCTGACCCCAGCTGACCCAAGGGATAGTCCAGACCATATGGTGTCATGCTCTGCATATAAATCTCAGAGAAGACGAAGGAGATGCTGTTAGGAGTTATAGCATTTGTCTTCCGAAGTCACTGTTACATGTGATGAAGCCCAACTTTTCTGGGGATGGCTGAACAGCTGCTAGTCCATGGGAAGTAGTGAATGAATTCCTTGTTTTGCTTTGCTTGTGGGTGTGGCTTTTGCTTTACCTATTAAACTACCTTTTATCTCAACCCATAATTTTTCTCACTTTCACTCTTCCATTTCTCTTTGCCGTTCCACTGGTGGGAAAATGAGTGAGTGTCTGCTTAGCTACCATTTGGGCTTCAACCATGACACCAAGGACAGTTGCGGCCTTATGGCAGTTGTCTAATAAAGGACTGAATCAGATCAACACAAGTACTTCTAAAAGCAGTAAGAACAGTGCCCAGCATAGGGAAATATGCTGCAGGATGTATGGAAATTTCTGCAGAGAATGTTCTGTCATTAAGAGCTTTTAAAATTGCATTTAGACTCTCACCTGGCTGCATTGCTTACTTCTGCCAGCAGTTTGTGTGCTTTGCAGGAAGTGAACTCCTTCCGTTCTCGTAAGTGACTGTAGGAATCTGCTCAGGATTTTCTCCAGGCCATCCTTCCTTCTGAACTGTTTTGTGTTCCTACAACACTGAACAACTTATTTGCTGCCATAAAACCTCAGTGCTAGCCATACAACCCTTGGTTCATTCTCAGACGTTGCTTTCTCACATGGATCATTCTTGATGTGCTCTGCAGCTGGTCTTCTTTGCTCTTCCTAATTTGTGCTGAAATATTTTAAGCTCCTAAGGACAGGCAGTGATTCACAATAGTGTCGAAGTTTATTTTCAGTACTAACACAGAGAAAGCATCACTTCATTAAACACAAGAGCTTTCAGGCTAGTGCATTAGAGAAGTGTCAGTATAAACCTAAAGGTTGTTGAGCTGAGACTAAAAAAATACTATCTTCAACATAGTAATAAATAATTTGTCTTAAGAACCTATTTTCTCCTCCACGAGAGGTCTTCTTGGTGGTTTGTGCAAAAAAAAAAAAAGCTAACTCACCTGAATTAAGGTTTCCAAGTACCAGAGGACAGCCAAATATGAGTTGTCCCAAATGACTTTTGCGTGGCCTGCAAGGGGGTCAGGGAGCAAGGACACTTCTAATGCAGCATTACCTGTTACACTGTGTGGATAACTAATCATCCAGGCTCCTGAACTTGAGAAACACAAAACAGGTTAGCCAGAGACATTTTTTTAGATGAAAAAAGCATTAGAGGGATTTGTTTAGTATTGGAGGGCAAACTGTTGAATTATGCTAGACCCTGGTGGCACCTTCTGCATTTAAAATTCCTTAGAGGAAGGCTTGACAGGAGACTCAAGCTGAGTGATTTTGTTCCAGTCCTTGGAGGTGGAAATTAGTCTTTTCCATTTATTTCTCTTTAGGAAAGAATAAGTAGCACTGTATTTCTAGGATCTGCTTAGACAGGAAAAATTACAAAACACAGCCAAGAATTGTGTAAAAGTTTAGAATCCCTTGAGGGTTCGAATTTTTCAGGCTCACTAGGTTTGGAGAGATTCTTGAGAGGAGTAGCCTGAAGCTGTGATAGGAGGCCACACAAATCCTTTGCATGTCCAGGCAAATGAGTCCCATAGTATTTCTCAAGAGGGAAATGCAATATGATCCAGAACTCCCTTAATGTCCATGGTTCATACAAGGGAGGAGGTGAACCTTTATCCTGTGCCTTTACTTTACAAACGAGCTAATACTAGCCCACCTGAGTTGGGGTTTCTGACTACTGGAGAGGACAGCCAAAAGCGAGTTGTCCCAAACATCTTAGTGTGGCCTGTGGAGGTGGCCAGGGAGCAACAACACCTGCCGTACAGCTTTACCTTTTGCACCGTGTGGATAACTAATAATCCAGTCTCCTGAAGCTGAGAGACACCAGGGGAGAGTGGCTCACCCTTTAAGATGTGTGGGACATCTTATGCCTGGGAGAGTGCTGGTTATCCTACTTGCCTGTGGAGGGAGCCATCGTGCGTGGGATGTTATGTGCTTACGACACATTGAGACAGCATTTATTGGGCGGGACAGATGATATTCGGAACACTCTCCCTCATACGATGACAGCCGCGTGATCCCAAGGGTTAACGATTCCTCTGAGGGTGATTCGGATCACC
The DNA here is from genome assembly GCF_003031625.1 of Empidonax traillii. Taxonomy (NCBI): domain Eukaryota; kingdom Metazoa; phylum Chordata; class Aves; order Passeriformes; family Tyrannidae; genus Empidonax; species Empidonax traillii. The sequence continues at coordinate 800,044 of NW_020955398.1, read as the reverse complement.
CCCCTATGGGATACCATCTTCTGTAGAGATTGAAATGAGCCATGGTTATGCTCACATGAATGGAAAACATGCTGGTGTGGATGGTAACAGAGTTAGTGTAACTAACATGTGACAGTACAAAAGGGCAAAAAAGATAGTTTATATGTCAAGTCAGAACTAATGGGATAAAGTTTTTCTACTTGTCTGAGTACGTTTCTGTTAATGAGTTTCAGGGGTTGTCTCAGCCATTCCTTAGCTTGTGAGTAATAATAATTTGCTTGACAAAGCTTCCCTTGTTATCAGAGCTTTCACTCTGAAGGATGAAAAGCTGCCATTTCATCTCTTACAGCCGGTTGGCCTGCTGGAATAAATGCACTTCAGACAATTAGTCATTGTGGTTTTCTTCTCTTCTTCCTTGAGATGGCTGGCTCTTTGGAGCAATCTTCCTTTCTACACTGCAATGTGATTAGTAAAAAGCAGTTGAACGTTACCAACAGTGTTAGGTGCTATGCAGTCTTCTAAGAAAGAGTATGGCAAGGGAAGCCAGTGTTTGTGTGCCTGTTGATGTGTATATGCCCTCTTGACTGCACAGGAAGATGCTGATTCTCAAACTGGGATTGCTTTGTGTTCAGATTCTACTTCTCAGATAGTTTCCTGTGGCTGCATGAGCATCACACAGATTGCTAAATCCTAAGGGAGAAGTGGAAGAAATGTCTTCTCTTCAATGCATACAGTCTCATAAGTTGTGTAGATAACTTCATATTTATCTGGAGAGAAGTTCCTTTGTCTCCTGTCTGCAATAAACAGTTCACTGGGAAAGCAGGGCTACTGGTGTTCAGTGATTCCCAGGTCTGTGCTTTAGAGCAAGTAAGTTTTGCTAAGGACTATTGGTTTTACCATATGATATAAATATTCCCTTCTCAGCTTATATTTTGGGTGATAAAACCTGTCAGGAGCACTGACAGTGTCAGAACTCAGAAGTCCTGCTTTGTAAGGAGACCTTTAAGGTAGCAATATAGAAAATATACACAATTTAGCCTGAAGCAAGAGCTCATTTTCAGCTGAAATCTTCCCAGCAGCTCCTTGTCAAAGGGAAGATGGAAGATATGACTGGCTTTGATCCCTATCTGTGAGCTGAGCAGTTTTGGGATTGAGGGACAAGGTTAATACAAATATTGTAACACAGTAACAATGGGAAAATATCTTCTCCACCTACTGTAATACAGACTTTCCTTGAGCCATAGAGTAGCAAGTAATAGGCAGTGCTGGGGGCTGCTGTAATGAAGATGGTGATCTTGAGATTAAGGATTTGTTTTCTTTGCAGAAACCTTCTCAATGCTTGTAGCTGGTGAAACTGTTGTGTTACTCATTCAGAGTGTGCCACAATTAGCATCGCCTATGACTCAGGAAAGTAGAATGCAGTTGTTCTGGCTATGATGGAATGGGAGCCACAAAAAGAGGGACAAGGATGTACAGAGACTATTCCCTCTCTTCTTGTACCTTCCATCAAGTGCACAGGCCTAATTATGTAGCTCTAGAATAACAGATGGAATTAACTCTAGTTAAGGTTGCACAGAATGATTCAGTGTGTCTTCAACATTTATGCTGTATAAATAGGATGGGTGGAGCAGGGAAATAAGCCTACAGGAGAGTAGACAGTGAGCCAGATATATTAGGTATTTCTCTGAAATTCTGTGAGTTTGAGAGGAAAATTTGTATTGGTGGGGTGTGTTCTTGAGACCACAGATCAGTGACTTTGTCTGGTAATCCCACCCAGTAAAAAACCCTGTGTTTACAAAGGGCAGTGGTGTTGGGCTTATTTGGATGCTAACTGTGAAATCTGCACAGTTAATACCATACTGATTCTGAACACAGGGGTTTTGGAGGCACAGGAACAAGATCAAGACTGTTTCTCAACCAGTTGATATTAATGAAGTGTCCTGCTGGTCTCCACTATTGTTCTGTTTATCTTAATGCCATTTATTGTCTGTTAACTTGCCTGTGTGAAAGTTGAGTAGGGACTGTCTCTGCCCCTTAAAACTGCTACAGATCTGTTAGTCTGTACACATGATGGGTCTAAATATACATTTGGGTAAAATATATAAGACAGCTGCTAGGCAGTTTATTTTCACCAGTGGAAGGACTGTATTTCAAGATAGTGGTGAAATGTCAAGTGAATTATGGGGTTTGTCCTCTTACTTGTAAAAATAAATTGTATATTCTGTAATCTGAACCAGACTAGGTTTTAATTATGCACTGTTTTGCTTTGATTTACTAGGCAGGTTATCTAGAGGCCAAAACACTAGCAGATATATTGTAGTACGTCTGGAATGACTTAAAGGGCAAAGATTAGACTGAGTAATTCATTTTAACAGGCTACTATAGTTTTTTTGCTAGGCTTTCTTTCATCTTTCAACTGCAAGATTAACTCTTTTGTGGATTAATATCAGCTTCTCATTTCAGTTTTATACTCTGATTACTAATTATCAACCCTGTGGATTGTGCATATAGCTTATGCCCATAGGTTTCTGGAGATGTAGATGTACCTTGAGCTTGTCTATGCAGGGCTTTTATCTAATTGACTGTTTTTTTTCTTGTGGAGAGCTGAATCTGGGAAGATAAGATAGAGGCACTGGTGGTTCAGTGAAACAGGTGCATCTCTGCTCTGGCAGTGGTTCTCAGTCTGTGGCTGTTGATCCTGTGCTTGGGACCCTGGGCAAGACCTGGAGCTGCAGGTGATTAGAGCTGAAATGAGCTCAGCTGCTGCAACTCTGGGGCAGGGTGAATGGTAGAGCAGAGAGTGGCAGTGCTGGTAGGTTTTAATTCTTGGTACTGCCCAGGGACAAGCACAGTCAGTGCTGCTGTTGCACCCTTTTCACCTTAGGTCTAATTTTCCACTAAGGGTTTGTGAGGAATAAGGCTGTCCGGTCCGACGAAGCAATGGAGTGCATCCCCCCATTTAGCCACTGCTGGAATGCTTCTCCACAGCCAGCTGGGTGCCAGGTAACTTTGGTGAGGATTGGTCCTGGGCAGTTTAGAGACTGTTGCACCTGGGATGATGGAGCAACCAGAACCAAAAGGCATCTGGTTATCTGGGGCCTTGCAGACGACTGGGAACAGCTCTGGTTATCAGGGCACAATGGGAGATGATTTTCCTATGTGCTCATAATAGTCCTGCGTTACTGATAGCAGCACTGATCTTCCCAAAACACATGATAGCCTAGTAAAACTCCAGAGACTTTACCCTCTTGTTCTCGTATCGTGCTTGAATTTTGTGTTCAGATCAAATGCAAGAAGCTTCTGCAGCAGGATGATGTTTGAGTCAGACAAGCATTTCTTATCAGTGGATTGGGTGCTTGTGGTCAGTAATGAACTTCGACTTTTTCCTACATGCTGGTCATGAATAAGTATGCTCTGACAGCACATTGAGAGACATTGTGGGTAGACTTCTAATTGTACAGTAACATGCCAGCTTCTAGAATGGCCGGTTGAAATGGTTGGTTTGGATTAGTAAAGATAAGAGCTGAGAAGTGCTGAATGTAAGGACCACATCCCAATCTGGACATGAAATCTAGTAGATTTAATAAAATTCATAATATATGAGGTCTGCAAAACTGTCACGAGGCCAGAATCCCTGTGTAAAAAACCTTCCAAGTGTACCTAGAGTGAAGAAAAACAACAGCAACATGGGGCTGGTTTGGGCTGCCATTGTCTTGGAAGGTTTTTTGAAGGTAGATATTGCAAATGAAGACTGTTATGTGAAAATCAGGAGATGCTAACCTTTAGTAGAAAGTATTTTCTGTAAAATTTTACATCAATGATTGGGCAGCAGGAATTCAAAAGGGACAGTGCAGACAGACCAACTGTCACAAGTTAGTGAACACTGATAACTGTGCCAGAAGAATGACTACTGTTTCTCATCTGCTGATGCTCTAGCCTGACCCTGCTTCCTTCTGGGATCTTAAGTATTTTTAGGCTGTTTGATGCCTCAGATAACTCAACTGTAAAATGGACACATGGGCATTCAAATTTGTACTGGAAATTGATTTCTTGACATGTGCTCAAGAGCTGCAAAGCAAGCTGGTATTTGTCAGTGAACACGGGAATTGGATTTGTTTGTTTGAATTTGTAATGCTAGTTATTTAAGTTAGATTTTTGAGTTGCTTTTTGGAATAGATTTTTCTTAGATCAGCACAAAATGTATAAAAAGGCAACAAATCTATCTGAACAATTATGTAAGTAGAAAGCCAATTAGTCAGAAGCAGTGATCTGTACGCTGTTTAAGTACTCCCAAAGTGTATAGTGCCCATTATGAGTTGTTTGCAGTAGTGGAATAGAACAGCATCTGCCTCACACATACCCATGACTGTAGTTTCTAAATTAAGTCAGGGAAGAAAATTTGGCCTGACTCCACAAAAAGCCTTTTTTCTACTTCAAAGTCAAATACCTCCGTTTTAATTAACTCCATAACCAGCAAAAGTGGGGGGAATTCATTATTCACCAAATTTGCCTAACAGTAAGTGCTAAATGTATGTACTGACCCTGTTATAAACATTACCAGAGCCTGCGCTGACGAGCTCAAAGCAAAGGCCATGCTTTTTTCATTTACTCATGTAGTTAGCATGTATTGGCAAGGTTGTGAAGAGCTAGATGAATTACCTAAATTCTTCCCAGAGCTAGAGCTGAAGCTATTTTTTAACAGTAAATTTTTAATTAGCTTGTCACTTACATACATCAAATTTGCAGACAGGCTTCAGTGAGTCTGTACATTGTGTCAGCATAACTACTGAATGTAGCACAACATGGATGTGCTTTAGCTGGTAGGTCTCTCAAATGGGCTTAAAATTCTTTGTATTAGTATCAAGCTATTGTATGTACAACCTTAGAAGTGCATATTTAAAAAATTTTTTTCTTGTAAAACATCTATTAGAAAGAACTCTAACAGTTGAGAGACACCTCTTACCATCAAGAAACAATGCTGTGTTCACTGCCTCTTAGTGTCAGGGCAGCTTCCTAAATTTGTTTTTGCTGTTGTGGAGGATGTTTGCTGCTAGAACCACGTGACTGACTGCTGGTTAGGCAAATTATAGGCAGATATAGAAGGAATGGTTGCACTTCTCAGAAAAGGAGGAAATAGCAGGAGGATAGCTAGTCAAAGTGATGATCTTGTCAAATGAAAAGGAAGGCAAATGGAAGGGACTGAAAGCTGAAATGTAAAGATGTAGTTATGGGAAATAGGAGGAGAGAAATACAGCCTCATGCTGCATTTGCCTCCTGCCTGGTGGCTAAAAAATTAGCTGCAGTTGTCTGTGTAATACTACCCTGGCTGTGGTCTGACAATCACCATTTGTTCCCAGGCAATCTATTTCTCTCATGGAACTTCTTCTCCTGAAGTAAATCTGAGAGAATATTTATATCCGTCTACATCACGCATTTATTTTTATGCCATAAACAACTATCTATGGCAAACTTGTAGACAGCATCCAAGCACAACAGTTGAACAGGAAGAAGTACAAAGTGTGTTGAGAGAGCCATCCTATAAAGAAGCAGTGAATTTTTAAGCCATAGACACTTCAGTTGTGCACAGAAGGCTGTACTTTGCAGTTCCTTTATTGCCTCAGGTGACTGTGCCCACTGCATTTTCCTGGACATAACTGTATTCATTAAAAAAAGAGCCTAAGATTTTCACAGCAAATGGCATTACTTGACCGAGGTGTTACAATTGTTAAACTTTAAAGATCAGTGAAATTTCTCTGGGTCACAGCAGAATCAGGTACTCCACAATACACAGCCTGGGTTTGCTCTTTGTTTGAGACTGGATATGAAAGAGTAAACCAGGCAGTGAGCACAAATGTAATTCTGTTCTTCTGGAGATACTCTGAGTATTGCTGGCATTTGGGAGGTCAGGTGGCATGAGCAGATTTGTTCCTTTCAGATTTGAAATCAAGGAATCCACAAGTTGGAGGAAATGAAAATATTTTGCCTGCTCATCAAGATCTATATTTCAAATGTGCATATTCAAATGTAGCCACTGAAATTCTCCATTTTGTGGTCATGGTTTCAGAGGCTGAAATATTTAACGTCTGTTAAGCTGAATGCAAGTTAAGCATTTGCACAGCTGTGGATCATGCCATATATGAAACTTGGGTATAACCTTGAAGAAAAGAGAGCACATAATCTCCACTTAGCTGCATGAAAAAAATTCTGTTTTCAAGACTTGTAGTACATTTCTAAGTAATTGTTGCTAAGCTGTTGGATGTGTGGCTGTTCCTTGGACCCCTCTATAGATGGGTGACTTATCTGCTACCAAATACATCTATTAGGGAGCCCCCGGTGGTGTAGAGGAAGACACACTGCACTGTCACTGCAGAGACCCGGGTTTGATTCCCGGTCGGGGCCCCTCCCCGGGCAGATGGAGCTCGTTAGCCCTGTAAGGCAATCCATCTACGTCCTGAGGACCTCGCTGCCACCGTCCAAGCATGCTTGGCCCCGGCAGATGAACCTCAGGATTAAAGGGTGGGCTCAGTTCCGCGCACACTGTGTCTCACCTAAAAAATCCAATGCGCAGGCT
>NW_020955398.1:728603-793318 GCF_003031625.1 Empidonax traillii | reverse complement strand
GTGTAGAGGAAAACACACTGCACTGTCACTGCAGAGACCCGGGTTTGATTCCCGGTCGGGGCCCCTCCCCGGGCAGATGGAGCTCGTTAGCCCTGTAAGGCAATCCATCTACGTCCTGAGGACCTCGCTGCCACCGTCCAAGCATGCTTGGCCCCGGCAGATGAACCTCAGGATTAAAGGGTGGGCTCAGTTCCGCGCACACTGTGTCTCACCTAAAAAATCCAATGCGCAGGCTGGAAGGTGTAAAGACCTTCCCCGGTTCTTTGTTCGCGAAGAGACTGGCCATTACATCTATTAACCTTCATCTGATGGAATAACTAAATAATGTATTAAAAAGCTGTTTTACAAAGATCAGTATCTGTATCGGTTGGTTGCTTCATGTTCTGATTTACTTGAACAGTGCTGGATAATAGCAATGTGGTGTTACTTGTGGTTTATCTGAATGGGATTATGAGGGTTTTCCAGCAATTGCTTCTAGCTCTCTCAAAGATAAATGTGAGAAATGGAAAGCTGTGGAGAAGGGCTGGATGCAGATATGCAAACTCTTCAGACTCTGTGTGATAAATAGTAAGTGTGAATGTAAATAGTGCTGCTTTGAGCATATGTAACAAGGACTTGGGGGATGTTGCTGTGTGACAAGTATACTGAGTGTAGATATGGAAAAGCTTAAATAAATATTGTAAAAGTAGTAACAGCAGTATCAGGAAAAAAATAGTTGTAGCACTTCATATTAGTGAGATTTCCTGACTATTTGGTAATGCATGGTGGAGTGACACAAAGAATCCAATTTTTCACTTGCTGCTAAATTTCCTGAGGGTGGAAAAGCTGTATCATTGTTTTTGCAAGTAATACTTTAATATCTAAAGCAATCGGTTAGGCTGGATGCTTTAGGGAGGCCCTGTTTGATCCCTGATAGATGGGAACCAAACCATGGATACCACCAGAAATGAAATTAAGTGAAAATGAGCACCACTTAGACAGCCAGGCACTGCACCTTAAGAAACTGTTGTGGGGATTCCAAGGATTGTGCAATCTCACTGTGCCTCATGGCTTTTGTTATCCAGGAGTTAAAGGCCTGAAGTCCCAACTTGACTGCTGTTGGGGTCCCTGGAGGCAGGAAGAAGCTTTAGTCTAGCTGAGCACCTACTGTGTAGTTGAAACAGTGAAGTAAAAAGTTGTATTCATGAATTTGCTGCTTTTGATTATTATTGATTTAGCAGTACCCAGTGCCTCAGTAACTCAGTGACATGAAACAGGCAAGTGTGTGATACTCTGTTTACAGGCACATCTTGCTTTGATACCCTTGTTTGTCAGTGGCCAAGCGCAAATCATCCCTAGTCTTTTATCCCCTTCAAAAGCTGGGCAAGTAATTTTCTTAGTCTCAGTCTCCTGATCACTTCCGGAAATTTTCCAGAACTGTACAATTTGCAGTAGAAGCTGCTTCTGATCATGCTGAAAAGGCAAACCTTGGCAAAGAAGGCAAGTGCAAGGACAGTTGGTCCAAGATTGGCTGATGTTCCACAGACAGGTCAGACTCATCCACCCCTCCATGTGCTTTTTCTTGTTTATAACTGTATGTGAATATTCCTGTAAATATTTTAAATCTTAGGGATACTTTTTTAAAAAATTGGTAAACAGAACACTATTCATCAAGGTTTTTGCAAGAGACAGTAACAGTTTAATCTTAAATCAGAAACTTAGCCCCATCAGCTGGTGTTCTTAGCTTCTGGAAGGGGTTCTAGAATAGAACCAAAAGTCTTTAGTACAAGTTGCAGATTTCCTTTGAAAGGAAATGCATGTTCTAAAAAAAAAGTTTTTCACAATAGGTAAATAAAAATCATAAATTTCAGAATAAATACATATTCTTGGTGTATCAATAGCTAAGTTTGTACCTTCTGTATGCTTGTGTGCTAAATTACAAATGTTTCCTCAAATAACTTAGCAGTAGAGACTTGAAATACCTCTTCTGCAGTCAGTCAAGTTCATAAAATGTGGTAAGCAGAGAAAGTTCTTAGTTAAATTAAACGGGAAACATTTGATGCTTAATGGGGTCATAGCTAGAGTCTGCACTTCAAATGATTTTTTTTTTCTTTTTACTGTTTTATTCTGCTTGACTGAGATGTCTGAGGCACCTTTGAGCAACCTTTCTGTGATTTTCTGTGGAATGCTATAGTATAACAAAAAGATGCACCAGTCTGTAATGTCATCTGCAGTTCTAATGCAACTTCAGCTGTAAGCCATGGAGTCATAACTGTAGGTTCCCGTGGCTTTAATGCCTCCACTTGATTCCAGGAAATGCTGATTAATATTTCTCCTTCCCCAACAAGGCACCCAAACAATTATTTGTGCTTCCCTTTCCTCTCCTCTCCTATAACAGAAGGTAATTTCTGAGGTTTAAGCATTTGTAATGGCAGGTATGAAGGCATGGATTTTCCATCAGAATACCTGCTTCCACTGGAAGGGTTAGGTGATCTAATAAATTTTCATCTCTACAACGAGAGAGTTAGCTGCTGAATCATTGCCATATTTTAAAAAGCAGGTGAGGAAAAGCAAGTAACATCAGTGTTTTCATACTGTTTCATAGAATCATATGATGGTTTGGGTTGGAAGACACCATCAAGATCATCTATTTCCAATCCCCCTGTGATGGGCAGGGACACCTTTCACTAGACTAGATTTCTCAGAGCCCCTTCCCACCTGGCCTTGAACGCTTTTAGTAATGGGGAATCCCCAACTTCTCTGGAAAACAAAGAATTTTTTTCCCTTAAATCTAATCTAAACTTACTCTCAGTTTAAAGCCATTCCTTGTTGTCCTATACTACATGCCTTGTAAAAGGTTCCTCACTAGCTTTCTTGTATAGGCTCCCTTTAGGTACTGAAAGCTGCTATAAGGTCTCACCAGAGCCTTCTCTTCCTCAGGCTGAATATCCCCAACTCTCTCAGGCTGTCTCCATAGGAGAGGTGCTGCAGTCCTCTGATCAGCTTTGTGCTCTCCTCTGGACTGATCATATTTGTGTTCTCTGGCTGGTCTTTCTTAGGTTAGAGGCTTCAGAGCTGGATGCAGCACTCCGAGTGGGTTCTCACAAGAGAATAGGGGAAGAATCACTTCCCTTGACCTGCTGGTCATGCTGCATTTGATGCAGCCCAGGACACGGTTTTCTGGACTGCGAGAGTATTTGGCAGCTTTTGTTGAGCTTCTTGTCCATGAACACCCCAAGTCTTTCTCTTTAGGACTGCTCTCAGTGCATTCTCTGCCCAGCCTCTGTTTGTGCTTGGGACTGCCCTGAGGCAGGTGCAGCCCCTTGCACTTGGCCTTGTTGAACTTCATGTGGTTTGGACAGGCCCCACTCTCAAGCCTGTTCTGCGGCTAAACCAGCAATATTCTTATTAACTTTTGTCCTTTAAGTAGCAACTTCCCTTAGTAACTCCAAGTGCGTGTTGAAATAGAATTTACTCCATTCCATGAACAATAGTTGGAATTTACTTTTTTCAGCTATATAAATTACCTCATCTTAAAAAACTTTTCCATTGTCATTATAGGTGTAATGTTGCTTCAGTTAGTTGCATATTTTTTATGGTTTTATTGGTAAAAACTATTTCTGAGTAAATCTGTTGTACTCCTTATTTATGGCCATGTCAAGTAATAGAAAGTTGTGCTGGTTACAACTGCACCAGTATGTTCTTCATTCCAGCTGATCTCTTAGAAGCACATAAGGTGCACAGGACTGATATTTAGTAATATTTAGTGAAGTTACAAATTTGTAGACAGAGAAAAGGACCCCTAAGTCATTATTTGCTATAGGTGATCAAAGGGCAGACTTAGATATTAATGGAAGATAACCACCAAATAAGTTGTGTTTGAAAAAGTGTTATTACACTAAGAATTTTTTTGTCTGGGGGAAAATTCTCCAAGAGAAGGGAAACAGTTAAATATTTGTCAGATTTCATTCTGTTAGTAGAATTTCATCATTCCATATCTTTAAGCTTGATTTGAGTCATGCAGGCTTAATGCAGCACAGGTAAATTAACAAAGGACTGGCACTTTGATCTATCACTACCATGTGACAGCAATTGCCCTGTGTTGACAAATGTACAATAATTGATAGAGTGCTCTAGGGTATCTTTAATGTAGCAAAGCTGGAGAAGTTTGAATGCTGGCACCTGTTGCACTCAGATGACACTTTGGGGGTGTATTGCACTCTGTAAAAACATATCCATTGTATCTCATTTTCAGTGCAAGTGACAGGGAAATAATCTATCCAGCTTTTGCGTTCTTCTAAATGTGTTGCAGGATGAACTCAGCAGCTACATTCCTGCTGGTATTGGAGTTTTCACTTCAAGCCCCTTGAAGACAGTCTCTGACTTTGGGCACTGCAGTGCCACAGGTGAGCTTGGCAATGAAGGTCTGTGGCACAATAGCACGTGGGGTAATTCCCTCTTTCCACTGTCAGCCATCTAAGGAGGCACTTGGCTGATAGGCCAATCCTATATACCATCCTAGTGAAGGAAAGTAAGGATTTTGGTATGTAACAGTTGGCCAGCATGGTGTAAGAGTTGCCTTTTCAGTGGCTTGACTTGACTATTTCAGTCCTCGGCCAAGGAAATTACTCAGTAATTTATGAAAGGCATCAGCTCAGAGTTGATTTTTGTAGTATGATCATAGGCCAAATGAAGAAGTCTGTCTGACTCCTATGGTGAATGAACCTAAAATCTCTCACTCTCAGCAGTTAAGTAATTAATTACCTCTTGAACGCCTTCTCTCCTACTTGTGTTTTGGATGTTTCACAGGGCTTCAGAATAGAGCTCTTGAAAAAGGGGTGTATAGGCACAGAGAAAAATGAATGTAAACTGTTCTATGCTAGATCTAGGAGGGAACCTACAGATATGAAGACCAGAGGAGACTCAAGTCTTGATGGAAAAAAAAAATGGACATAGGCTCTTTTTTCTGGGGCTTATTTCAGCCATTTATTTGTTCAGACTGAGGCAGAGGTTTGTTTACTGTGGATTTATCCAAGAGAGTCCAAGCACTCTCACCTTTAAATGCTGTGTGTTTTCTGTGTGCCCTTCAGATGTCTCCAAGACTCTAGCTGAGACAAGTTCTTGACCTGAACCATAGGTCTGGAGATAGTTGTTGGCTTTTAAGGTGAGCTAACAAAAACAAGTGCTCCTAAATTTCTGAGGAATGCAATAGGTGCTAGTCAGAGTTGCTAGCTATATTTTTGTGTCCTGTTAATTTGTTGATACCCCAGACAAGGTAGCAATAGAGTGACATGCAGTAGTGCAGTGGTGGAACAGGACTGAGGCAGACTAGGCAATGCAGAAATGGTATGGTAAGCCAGCACAAGGTTTCTGTAATGTTCAAAGTAAGTTTATTTTCTCTAACCCAAAAATGAATGTGAAGATAAAAGGGGGAGAGGGCAAGAAATCCTGTGAGATGAAGAACAGGAGACTGCAATTGCTACCTCTCAAACTACAAACCCCTGATCTGAAAGGGCAATTAGAAAAAGCTGTTTGTTTCTGGACAGTAGCAGCTGCATCATAGTTGAAGTTAAAACTGATTTTTCTGTAAAATCCCCTTTATCCACTTTACAGGAATTTTCCTAGGTTAATCCACTGTGTTTGCCTTCAAGTGTGACAGGTACATGCTTAGACTTTCTTTCCCAATATCCAGCAGCAGTGTGGTTTCCCAGCCAGAAAGGAGGTGATACTCAGTGCCATGCAACTTGCCAGCTTTTGTGTAGTAATGAACTTCACAGAGAGAAGTTGACGGTGATTAAAAGAAAAGGAAAAACAAACCAACCAACCAACAACAGCAACAACAAATAAAAAATGAAGAGTGGTGAATTCTTAGGTCAGATGCACAACTCTGAGAGCCAAAATTTGAAGGTGGGACCTTCTCTGCAGCACAGGCCTAAAAAACATAGCTCAAGTATCTGTCTGGTCAGCATTGCCTGTGCAGGAAACTGAAAGGAGCTGGATTGTGAGAAGTGCATTATTGGCATACATATTCCCTTAATTCTTGTTTTTCAACACATTTTTAAAAGAAGTGCTACTTTTAAAGCCAGAGTTTGAAGCTCCAAAATGCCTAATGTTGTAGGAATGTGACACCCAATACCTGCTCATGTGTGGAGCAGTGATCTGAGACCCTGAGCTTCATCTTTGCAAAACTAAGGCATGTATCTCAGATGCTGACCAAGTCTCAAACCTGCAAGGAATGTCTAACCTGTAGAGCTGTGGGCTCATCCTCGGTTTTGCTGGGTAGTATTATTATTACCACTGAATGCAAGCACTGAATTTGGGAGGGCAGTGACATTTAGCGGTGGACCAAATGAATGCTGAAGTTGTTATTGTAATGAGCAGTCCCCAAGGAATTGCATGATTTCTCCTGCAGAAGCCATGATCAGAAAAGCTTGCAAAAGAGGAAAGGGTTATCTGTGGGAAGGGTTCATGCCCTGCTTGCTGCTGGGGGCAGGTGAGTCAGATGATTTTGGCAATTCAAGGTATTTGCAAAGAGAACAGATGAGAAAAAGAATACATTTTAGAAGGGAACAGTCACAGAGTTCATGTTCCTGCTAGGACAAGTTTTTATTGTTCTGCTAATATAAATCATTTCTTAAGAGGTCTGGGAACGAAGGCAGGCAAAAATGTTGACACCTAAGGATATTTGCCCAAAGTTTTTTCCTCAGAGGTTGTATCTATAAGACTGATAAGGGAAAATGTTTATGCATCTTTCAAAGTAGAAAATGACCTAGCAGTTAAACCGACTTTGATTTTTGTTACTCACTCAATTAATTCTCTGTTGCAAGATTAAGTATTTTAGAAAGTTCTTTTGGAAAGACCAACTGCAGTATTTACGTAAGCTTTTTTGTCCTATTTGGTTGTTCCTTCTGCTTGGAGTAACTTGTCATGTTCTCACCAAAGGTTGGTTAGGATACCCTTCAAGGGCTTCATTGTTCATAAAGGAGTTTAATCAGTTTGAAATACAACACCAATGAGGCATGCTTATATCCAACAGGAAAGGTAGCAAAAGGAGAGTGTGTCTTGTGTATGTTCCCAGGAATGCTCTGTGTATATTGGTTTTCTGATGGCATAATTGTGTATGGGACAGGGCTTAGGAGATGTAAATTAATTTGACATTCTCGCAGCTTAGGAGAAATTGTTTTGCATGAAAATTGAGTGTTTGAAACCTAAGGTTTTTCCTTTCAGCATGATCAGGAAAGGAAAATTCTCTGGTGGTCAATGAATATAAAGCTTTAGTCTGAGACTGTGTGGTCTGGTGATAGTGCCAGCCCTGTCACTGACCAGCCACATCACCCAATGCAAATTATGTGCCAAGCCTGTCTCAGGTCTGCTACCTGTAAAATAGGGAGAGTAACTGACTGCCTTTTCCAAATGCTTTCTGTCCTGGTTCATCCCACACTGGAGGAAGGAGGAGGAGAGGGCCTCAAACCCCTCTGGGAAGGCTTGTGGAGGGAGCAAGCAGCTGTGGTACTTCTTTGCCAGCTGGGGTAAAATCACAACACTTTCACATCTGTGAGGGAGAATGCGGCATAAATATTAGCTAGGAAAATAATCTTCTCTTCACTCCCACAACTGCTGCTGTCATAGTCCGTCCTTGAAAATGCCATCTGTGGAAATGTGCAGATCTGCACCCAGGTTAAGGTTTCTGACCTGTGCAAAGCAAAGATTTCCGCTAATCCTGTTTTGTCCTGGGGAGAAACATAGGCCCTTTCTTTGCAGCAGGCTACATTCGCTTGTGGAGACAATGGGCAATTATGGCTTTTGCTATGGTGCTAAAGCGAATTTGAAATATCAAACTATTTCCTTTTAGAGCTGGTATCTATTATTCATCTGAGTACAGCAGTTCTGAAATTTAAGATCTGTTCAGGGAGCACCTGGCTTTGACTCAAGAAATAATAAAGGAGAGGAAGAATAAAAAGAATGGTTTGTACAGTATATGGAGAGCAATGGCACTTTGAGATGCTTCAGTAGACTTCTGTATCCTGCGTGCAGCCTTTTATGTTACCTTTGGCTGCACTCATTTAGCTGCAGCCTCTAACTCTCTTTCTTGATTGGCTATTCTTCTCATTGAAAGGTTTTAGATTTTTTTTTTTCCCCTGTATGAATTGTCTGGAATAAGCTTCAAGGGCTTATTGATCATGCTGGAGTTTACTTGCTTTGGAACAAGCCTCCAAAGAGGCACGCTCATAAGGTGCTTCCTACAGCTTGTGGTCTATAGATCATAATGTTCTTTAATCTGCTTCCTCTGTAAACTTGCTCTGGTCAGGTTTTACTCAGTCTCAGCTTGTTCCCACACCTTCAGTGAAGTGTGAGGATGCAGTGAACCCCATCCCTGTAGAAGGTGACTGGAGAGCAAGGCTTGTTTTAAAAGGAGTTGTGCCAAGTTCCCCAAGATATGTGAGTTTTGGAAACTATGCAAAAATGCCTCTTGCCTCTTAGTGCTGTGCCAGTACTAAGCTCAAATAAGTTCATGCTTTTTTTTTTCTTGCTAAAGAATATAGAAATACAAGTTTCTTCTCATCTCTTGCCTTTTGTTGAATTTTTGAGAGATTTCTTTAGCTTCACAATTAAGACAAAGTTATTGGAGATTTAAAGAAATATGATATGCAGTGGTGGACCCCAACCTTGGAGTGGTGTAATTTTCTGTTAGAAGGAAAATAAATTTTGCAGTAAATTTTCAGAGGTCAGTACATCCAAAATGTAAACCTCAGAGCTGCAGTTCATAATGATGCCCTGGCTGTGCTGTGGTGGCAACTTTGTGCCATGGGGTGAGCAGACAGGGCTGAGGGTGGTGGAGAAACTGAAGACAATTTCACAGTGTAGAGCTGGAGGAGGAGAAGCAGTGTGGGCTCTTGGGAAGAGTTCTGTGGTTGCTTTGCTTACAATGGACATGTATTTTACATGTCCAATGTTGTTTGCTATTGAACTTCTAAAAGAAGGTATACTGGCATCATATGTGTGTATGATAAAGATAGTCAAACGAGAAATAATAACAATAGTATTTCTGTGGCATTACAATTTCTGGTATTGATGAGCAGTTTAGGAAGTCTGGTAAGCTGTGTCTTAATTTCCTTTTTACAATAGAATAAACAGTTACTTGGGTTGTTTTAATTAACCAGAATTTTCTTTACATAAATACATAAAAGGATACTGTATAGCAGTGAAGCACTGATAACTCTGAGCATGCTGACTGACCTTGCAGCAATTCTGTAAGATGAAGGTCCTACTTCAGCTTTTGTTCTTTGGAAGTAACAATGTTTGGGTCTTTGAGGTGAAAATAATCAGTTCTTTGACTCATTTGTGCTGAGTAAAGAAGGCATGGGTAAATAACTCTGTTATGTGGCACTGCTGCGATCTTATCTGATGTGATATATCCAAGTGGCACATGGTAAGTGGAAAAAGCTGGTGCTGTAAGAGATGGGCTCACTCTTTTCCTGCTGTGGCTCACATCTTGTTACTGAAATCCAACATTCAGGGATTTTCTGATCTACAGGTTCTCTTTCCTTCCATTGTTTTACATCCTGAAGAAGACTAGCTGTTAACTGAAAAATGTCTTTAAATACCTCTGCTTCCTAAATATTTGAGTTTTTACGGTTTACTACTTCACTGGTACTGAGCCTGTCCAGTTGGAATTCAATTATTTCTATATCATTCTTAAAATTCAACTTCTTTGGCTAACAGAGCTGACCTTTAAGGGACACCTCACTGCTTGCTACAAATAACTGAGGAGGTTGTAGCAGCAAGGGAGTAGATCACTTCTCCCAGGTAAAAAGTGATAGAATGAGAGGAAATGGCCTCAAGTTGCCCTAGGGGGGATTTAGTTTGGATGCTAGGAAAAACTTCTTCACTGAAAGGGTGGTCAGGCACTGGAACAGGCTGCCCAGGGAAGTGGTAGAATCACCATCCCTGGAAGTCTTCAAAAAACTGTGGATGTAGCACCAGGGGACATGGTTTAGATGTAAATGCACCGGATTTAAGTTAACACTTGGACTCAACGATCTTAGGTATTTTCTAGCCCTAATCATTTTATGATTTTATTGCTGTCCTTATGTTTACATGTACATTAGTTTTAAACCTTTATGTTAATATCATAGCTAGAAAGATGCAAGGTATTAATTGTGGTTTTTACAGTAATTGGACAGTTGACTTCATAGTTAAATTATAGAAGATTTAATTGATGAAAAATGCAACTATTTTCAGTAGCTCTTATAGAAAGGCGACTGTTTGATACCTTGTTGTTTTTCAAAATCAGAACATGAAGTTACATGTAAGATGGCCAGTGAGAGATTGCAAGTCCCACTGAGCTCTGGATTGTTTCACATGTGCATTTCACAGATGGCAATAAGAGATCAGGTGTAATCCTACAGTTATCTATTTCTTGCAGTAAGCAAGCCAATGGAGGGGAGGACTGTTTTATTTCCACTGATAATCAGTTCTTAAGTTTTCACAAATGCATAAAGTATCAGATAAGCATGAATCTAGTGTAGTGGGTATTTAGCTGCACATAAATCTCCTTAATGCCTGTGCAATGGTCATATTGGTAGGAGGAAATCGCAAGAAGCAAAACCCTGTGACATCTGGAATTGTCCTTAAAGCCTCAACCTGGCCAAAGTGTCTCCATAGTCTTTCACCTACATGGAAAATGAGTTAGCATATCACACAGGTATTATAAGAGAGCAGAATCATGACTGAACTGTTTTAAGGTGAAGTGCAATTGTTGTGTGTCTACATCAACATTTGTGTGAGAGTTCTGACTTACTCAGTATAAATCTTAATTCAGTCTTTCAAAGCATGTGATGCACACATGGAATTTGAGCAACCTTTGTGTTAAGGCATCAGAACAGATAATTTGCTTTGCATGTAGTAGCACACTCATTAATGCAGTTTTGAATTCTCACTGTTTCTTTGCCATATGTTAATATATATTCAATAATCCCATTAGAAAGCGATCAGTATGTTTTGGGGGCCAGGGCCTTCGACTTAAACAGGGTCACACAGAATAGCAAAGAATGTAGATTGAAAAGTGAAAGGTTTTGTTCTAGAAAACAGTATGTGAAATGGTATCTTTAATTCATTTTTTAAAGTGCATCAAAAGTCAGAGTACCAATAGCTGTAGTAAATCGTCTCTAAGCACTGGAAGTGATGATGGCCAGTCTCTTCGCGAACGAAGAACCGGGGAAGGTCTTTCCACCTTCCAGCCTGCGCATTGGATTTTTTAGGTGAGACACAGTGTGCGCGGAACTGAGCCCACCCTTTAATCCTGAGGTTCGTCTGCCGGGGCCAAGCACGCTTGGACGGTGGCAGCGAGGTCCTCAGGACGTGGATGGATTGCCTTACAGGGCTAACGAGCTCCATCTGCCCGGGGAGGGGCCCCGACCGGGAATCAAACCCGGGTCTCTGCAGTGTCAGTGCAGTGTCTTTTCCCCTAGACCACCGGGGGCTGGAAGTAAATGGAACTGAATGTGACCTTCAGCTCTAACATACAGACTGGTGAGGAAACATAGTCAAGTGAACACTTTTAGATTAAGAGTTTGAGATACTTTTTAAATTGCAACAAATCTTTTAAATTGAGATCTTTACATATGAACTGTAACATTTGATTAGTTTGGACTGTGAGGTCTGTTGGAATGTAAGAGCCTCATGAAGTTAAAGTGTAGGATTTTTGTGAGGTTAGAAACCTTTCGCTTCATAATTCAAAGAGGGGAAAAAAATTGTTCCAAACACTTTGAAGACAAAAAGGAAACTAGGAGCATACCTACAGCTAAAAATGCAGTTTTACTCAGTACACTTTTTATATATTTTAAGTTAATATTAATTAAGCCATAATTTTATTTTCCTTGATCTTTCAAAAATTATCTTAACAATGTAATATTAGAAGACTTGTTTTGCTTAAAGAAATAAATCTTTATTGGGAAAGACTCAGATGTATCCTGCAGAACTCCTCCCAGGTAGAGGCTTTGTGGCTTGTTCTATGCAGCTGCAGAGTAATACAATAGTTATTAACCTCTGAGAAATGAAGGTTATGATAATAGAAATGCTGACATGTCATCTGTAGAGCTACAAGGAGTGCTACTGTAATAGCAGGGTCTCATTTCACTGTGTGAATATTGGCCTTCAGATGCTTAGCTCCTTTTAAAAATCAGATTGAATTTATCATAGAAGAAACCTAGGGACAGGCAGCCCTTGAAATGAAATACTGGGTTTATTCACAGAAGAGTTATAATGTGGGCAGTAGAGATGTGGGTTTCTTAACACTGGTAATTAGAAACTGTGAGTTATTTTTAAGGCTGTTTCATAGAATCATTTAGGTTGGGAATCATTCTTCCATCTCCAAGAGCACTCTCAGGCATTTCTGTGTTTTCTAACTCATCAATAACCCTTGCATCTTTGCTGCCAATTGGATTTCCATCCCTTACCTTCACTGAGATGGCCTGCTGAAGCCCCTCCCTAGCACACCTTACTTCCAACATTTGGTGTGCTGTCCCCAGGCTTTCTTGAACCAGGGGGGACAACAGTTTTCTAAGGATGCCAAGTATTAGTTTTACAAGTTGACCACAGTCTGCTGTTGATTTCACCAAAAAAACAGAGATCTAAGTCATGCTACAGTATTGAATACTGTGGTTACATAGCTTCATGATAAACTGTCAGGGGTGTTTGTAAATATGGGACACCAACAGCTTCTAGTAACAGCTAGCTGAATAGTCTCTATCCTTATCAGGCCACAAGTTACCTTTTTTTTTTTTCTGTTAAAATCCATTTAACACTCAAAGAAAGAAAGAACAAACAAACAAAACCACACCTTTCCTTTGAGATGAAAACACGCTTTTAAAATGCAATGAACAAAACATTGATGCCTAACCAGGAGCTGTTAAACAGCAATCTAAAGTGTTGTGTCTCAAGCAAGTGAGAAGACGTTGAGTTTTCTAGTAATATGTTATGTGGTCCTTGCACTCAGAACATGACTCTTTGGACTCTTCCAGTGCTTTCGTCCACAGGCAACAGTTTTGCATAGGAGACTTGGTGTTTTTTGTTCTTCTCTACAGAAACTTCTGAAAATCAGAGTTAGAGAACAAAGCCAAATTGGTTTCAAAGCTTATTTGAGTTGGGTAACAAATCATCTATAAGACCTTCAAACTCTTGTAGCTATTTGCATGTTTTTGCAGACACATATTTGAAAGCTTGTTGTTTCCCCACAAAGAATTTCTCCTCGAAAAAATGGAAGTGTATCTCTTACTGGAAATTTACTGTTGTTAAATTGTATTATTGCCTCTTGATGATAATTGATGTTTTCTTTTTTTTTTCTTTTAAATTAAGACGTTTAATAACTTGGGGTTTAACTAAAATTCTCATATTTTCAATTAAGAAGGGCAACTTCCCAACAGAAATTATGCTTTTGATCTGCTGTGAGATGTAAAGTGGAAAAACAAAAGATAAATAATGACAAAATAAGGTTATATAACATAAGGGAGGACTGAAAAAACAGATGGGAGCAGGATGGTAGAATAAAATGCAGCAAAAACAATTTTACTTTCAAGTTTTGCTGTTAATGGAATTTTCTCCTTGAGAATAATGTATCTCCTTAATGAATACTTAGCATGAAAATTCCGTGATTGTTTTTAATAACACAGATTTACATGGATATATAAAACTGTCTAGTGGTAATACCAAGAAAATCTTTCCATTTAGTCTAACTTAATAAAGTTTTTGTCATCACAGAAAAGCAATAAATGCCTTCTAAGCCTGAACAAAAGGCTCGTGTCTTTTGCTCTGAACAAGATTGGAATGAGCATGTGCTGGCAATACTTTTGAATTTCTCCTCTAAAAAGAAGGGAGTTTGGAGTAGCTATATTCATAAAAATTCCCTGGAAATAGTGTGTGTGTGTATGTGTTAGGAAACATGTTTTGTGATAGTTCTAGCTGAGCTGTGTCTCCATGTTTTTAAATGACTAGAGTTTCACAGAATGTTTCAGTGATAGACGCAGCTTTCAGTGTATCTGGTTTTCCCACCATTGTTTCCTCTGGATCAAAAGCAGATCAAAGTCTGAGGAGAAATAACATGGAAATTTGAGACACTTGGACAAGGATCAGAAAAAAAGAGGAGGTTTGCGCAGTGCCTTGGGGATGATGTTTGGACAGCAAGCTGTAGCAAATGTTTTGGGGTTGGAAGTGAATGTGAAGAATGGAGACCATGGTACTTTTGTCTTCCAGCTACTCCAGGGAGCAATACCAGAAGAGGCATTTAGGATGTACAGTACAGCAACCCCTGGCAGCAACTAAACTAGATCCAGGCAAAAGCAGGACTGGAGAGGGGCAAACTGCCTCTCTATGGTTTCCGTTTGCTGCTTGGATAGATCAAGCCTGGGAGATTGAAGAAAGGCTCCTTATGGGAAAGCAGCCTCTCCAGCAAAGAGGGGAAGGGAACTCTCCAAATTCATACCCCAGGAAATATAGCCCAGGAGAACTTGTGTCACGGTGGAACCTGAGAGAGCCCATGAACTGTCAGCTAAGCTGACATTTCTATTAGTGATAAAGTTTGGCACAGAACAGCAAGAGAAGACAGTTCCCTTGAGGTTTTGTATATGTGACAATCAATATTTCTTGTAGTGGAGACAGAGCTGAGTGGTTGCCCTCAGGGCAAAATGATAGACTACTTCCGATGCTCTGTAACTCATCCTGTGCAATGAATGAGACTCTCAGGAAACTGAGCTCTCTGCTACACCAGAATACCAGAACCAGGGTTATTAAGCTGATAAAGTCAAGTGTACAGCTAAAGCTTTAGCAAATTAGCAGTTTAAAATTATTTTATGCACCGAAAGGTAGTATATATAATTCTCATATTGGAAGCGGGTGACAGGAGAAAAAATAGGCTTGCAAGATTATCAGCAATGTGGTAATTGCTTCAGTTGTCTGCTTTGGTGTGCAGGACACTGACAAATGAATTGCAGACATCATCTGTTTGAAGCACTCAGACTCTTTCAGTCTAGAGGAGCTTGTCAGTTTAATAGTATGTGATCATCATGGCTATCAGACATAGATGGCATGGATTAGGTAAAAAAAAAATTAAAAATCCACTATTTAAATGTGAGTCTGGCTCAGGGAAGGTGGTTTTCTATTAAATTTTAAATAATATCTGAACATTTTTATCAGAGATATTAAAGCTGGATTGCATTTCAGTCAAGTGCACATGATTATTCTCACCTTTGTTCTTTGGCATGGTGTTTTGGTGCTGGGCTTCAAGTCCAAAATATAACTCGATCTGGATTTTAGACCCGCGTTTCAGGGGCACTGAAATCTGAGACTTGGATGTTGAACAGACACCAACTTTTCACTCAGTCATTTTTGATGGTACTCATGTTTCTGTCCAGTTACTTGCCCAGTTTAATTTGTTGGACCTGAGTGCTCCTTTACGCTGACACTTTTGATGGCTCCATTAACTCCAAAAGTCACATGAGTGCCATCTAAAAGTGAGGACCCAGGGCATTGTGTTATTGATTACAAGGCTATCTGGACTGAATAGAGGTCACCTAAAATCCTAGTAGACATGTGGTCATTCAGTTATTCCATTCAACTGTTCGCAAATGAAAGCTGGTCTTGCTTGTTTAAAAGAGGAGGGACAACATAGGGAAGAAGGAAATAAATCTGTTACCTAAAAAATAGCTTGACTTTTAATTCTTTAATCTTCATGCTGTACTGAGGCAAAGGCAGAATCTCCAGTAATGAATTTCACAAGTACCTGAGTTCAATTCATCCTTCTGTCTTAGTTACATAATTGTCTTTCATCTCCTTATTTTCTGAGTGCTGGCCAGCTCGGAGCTTTATCTAAATGTCCATTTTTTCCAAGTCAGATACAAGGTAAAAGTTCAGGCAAAAGGCAGAACTTTTAAGCAGGTAGGTCCTGAAGGCTGTATTTGCTCTGTATTCAGGCAAATGTACTCTTAATATTCTAGGTTTGCTAAAATAAACATCACCCAATTTTGGTATTATAGGTGCCAAATAAAAGAAATATGAAAAACTACTGAATGATTTGATCAAAAGAGAAATGTTTTCTTAGAATATGTGAAAATAGACAAAGAAATGTTCCCTTCAGTAGTGGCTACCAGTTCTCTTAGAGGGAAGCAGAAACTACTCTGCTGAGAAGAGCAGAGAGAAGGAAGTTTGTCAGAAATTGCTAATCACGCCTGAAATAGAAAAAGGTTTCTGGACCACATTATCATAGATAAGGTAGAAAGCAGTTTGTTTAATAAACCTAAAGATTAAGCTTATTTATTTAGGTAGCTACCTGTCCTACACAGTCATAATATCTGCAAGAAAACATGAACATAATTAGATGGTTTAATGGGGTTTATATTTAATCCTTTCATCTTATCATGTCCTTCCCTTCGCCAGACCATAAATGAGTATTAGACGTGTTTTCTTCAGCTTACTCAGTCTAGTTTTAAATGCTTAGGGTGTGGGAATTTGTGCAGATTTACGTGCAGGTAGCATGAGAAGATGGTGTGGGGGTTTTAGTCTTGCCATTTAATTTGATGATTGAAAAATAATGTTTCTTATGTTATATTGTGCTTCTCTGTATTAAGTCCCTTACAATTCTTTTTTCTTTTTAGTGGTATGGTAACATTTTTGGATTTGCTGATTATGAGCATGCCTTAAACTGTTGGAATATGCCCATTGTCATCTAATTTTTTTACTCTGTTCTTTGAGGGAAGGATTTGGATTTAGCAGCAGAACAGAGGAGCTGCTAATTGAACACACAGTTTTCCCTGTCTCCAGATCGGAGCACTGGTTAGTTTTATTAGTGTGTCTAACTTCAGACTATCCAAGTTCAAGTTTTTGGTAAATCCTGTGGTACTAATCCTAAAGTGTTAGCCACAGAGTTGAGCATGAGTAGCTGAGAAACTGGAATTTGCCTAGTTATCAAAATCAAAAACCTGTTTGGAGTGAGCTTCCATCAGAAGAAAAGAGTTGAAAAGAAAGTTTGGCCAAAGCCTTAAAAATTACTTCAACTCCATGTATATCTCTGTCATTTTCTTTTTGTCTTATGGCCCTACATATGGCCAGAACTGAAACTTCTTTATACTACAAGAAAGTTTGAAAGAGAAGTCCAGTTCAAGTTAAGCACTTAGAGGGCAGTGTAGTTTTTAGGGAACTTGCAAGATCTTTTGCTACCTAGACCTAGACTGTAATTACAGTGCCTTGATATGCTGCAGGATAAGAGTAGCACTGAAGCCTCATCAAAGCTGAGGAAAAAATAGAGCTTGTTGGAGACTAGGGAGGGTCATCACCAGCTCTGATTAACTTAAGATTGTGCCATGATGCTTTACAGCTGGTCATTCAGCACTGCACTGCTCTGAACCTGCCCTGTGTTCATGTTGTCTTTGGCTGCATCTGAAAGATGGGGTTTATGCCCTACAGTACAGTTCATGTTCAGGGTAGCCTGCTACTTGTCTCTCTCCAGGCACAGCTTGGAGTTGTGAGACTTTCACCTACGCAGAAAATTAATTCTTGCTTTTATGGACTATTAAGCCTGTTCAGAAGGAACTATGTTATGTGATGGCAAGAAATAAAACAGACATCCATTTCTGTCACCTTGAGTAAAAAGAAAAGCTGTGTAAGAAAACTGCTGTTTTATTCAGATGGGGCTTTAATCTACAGGCTTCTTTACCAAGCTTGACTTCAAATTTCAGAGTCACTAGTTTTTGTTTTGCCAGTTTAAACTTAGGTTTTATGGGAACTCTTCTGAGTAGAAGAAAATTTGATCATTCACAGGAACTAAAGGTGGCAGAGCTGAATTGCTCTCAGTCTTACATCAGTGAAGGGGCAAAAGGCAATTGCCACAGATAGAAGAATAAGAAAATCTGTTTTAAGATAAGAAATCTTTCTCCTGCAAAAGTGATCAGGAAGGATCAGGGTCTGTTCAGAAGAGGTGGTGATATCTCCATTCTTGGGCTATCTCAAATCCATATGAACCTGGTTCTGGACAGTGTGTTGTAGCTGACCTGTGTTTAATAGGGGCATTGGACCGGATGATCTCCAGAGGTCTCTTCCAGCTCTGCTCTCTGGTGTTTTGTGTGCAGGCTGCAACCATTCCCTCTGTAAGCATCTGTGTGAGGCAGAAAGCTCATCATTTGACTGTAGTAAGATACAGAAAAGTTTTATTCGGCAATGCAAGAAAAAAAAGACTCAGAAGTACTGCAAAAATTCATAATAATTAATTACTTGTTCTAAATTATAAAATGTATTGAAGAATTCTAGGCTTTATACTATTGCCTGTAAAAATAGGCTGATTTGGTAAGATTCTGCACCTGCATGGAAAAGTCTATTGAGCAGTGTTGACCAGCCTGACCGATGATACATTTAATTGGTCTTCAGTTTTAAACTTGCATGTTTTCAGTATCTTCTTACTGACAGTCCTGTTAAAATACATGTACAAAAGCAGGTGCAACACCTGATTTGGTAGAAGTGTTTTATGTGTATGACTTTGAAATGGCAGCCTCAGCTAAAACCTATGGGCTACCTTAAGAGAAAGCAAACACACTTCAGTATCAGAACTTTCACATTTAATACATATAAAATTAATTTACTTTACGTGGAGGAAAGCTAGACTATTTCAGGATGCTTTGGGTTACTTTTACACACTATTCATTATATCCTTTAATGTAAAACCATGTGCCCTGTAGTTGAGAAGTCTAACTATGTGCACATTAGAGGGAGAAGGGAAAAATCCTGTCAAATAGCTTTCTTGGACATGAAAATCTGAGCTCTGCTGTTTTGGAACAGACTAATGTTAAAAATCTAATGTCTCAGCACTGGCAGAAACCTTTCCAGGAGACCACATGTCCCTCTGAGGGTTTGCAGCTTTGTGGAAGTGTCAGACCTGTGCCTCAGGCATCCTTCTGTGAAAAGATGCAGCAACATGGAGCAACTTGGGAAAGTGGCTTCACATATAATGATTTCAAGGGAAGAAAACTAGGGTTTGGGAAGTTCAATAAACTAGAGACAGTGAATGGGCAGCCTGTAAGCAAGCAGAGTACAGTGCAATACTTGCAGCAGGGTTCTGCTCTGTAAATATAAACTCCTCTTGCAAACAACTGATTTGCATCTATGGTAAGAATGTAACCATACCAGCAAAGCCTGCTGTGGAGTTGATGCCTTTTCACTTGAAAATTCCCCTAATGGAGTTAAAATGCTGGAATGCAACTTGCTTAACTTGAACTACCAGTAATAGTTCCAGGGGTAAAATTAGCGTTGATGGGTTCTTTTGCTTAATTTGCAAAGTGTGTAGGTATTAGAGATACTTAAAATCGTTGTTTCTTTATGAGTGCTAGCTGAAGATTGTGTGTTCTAACAGTGATTTTTGTCCTTCAGTGCGTGAATTGAGGAACCTTAGTTTAGTGGCTTACAGAAGCAACAAGTATACACAAGTTCACTGTGGAGTTGAATTTAAAATACGTTGGAATTCCATTAACCTCAAATAGAGGCCATTCTAGCTGTCAGCTGCTCTGTAACACTATTATCGGACTAGTGTAACAGTGATGTTCCCATATCCTATATACAGTTTTCCTTCTGATTGACTTTGAGCACAGTAGAGGCACAGAAATGATTGCTTCTAAGGGTTTGCAATTGTGTGTCTACTGCATGAAAGATTAATACTGTCTATAATGTCCAGTGCAAGTTAGAGGTCTGTGTGGGTATTTTAAAGAACTGAGAAGGACAAATGTGTAATGAAAGTTGATACTTTCACATATTTGATGCTACTCTGAGGGAGGTGGCGTGGAGGTTAAGGTTGGGCTCTGAGCATATTTTTAAGAGAAGTGGTAAATTAATGTAATAAACAAGTGTAAGTAATGAATTTAATATGCTTTCTGCCAGGGACCAAGCTATTTATCAGAATTCTAGTGTCTGAGGGTTGCAGTTGTTTCTTAACTTGGAAAAAGAAAGCCCTTACCTTTACAGAACACTGCATGGGGCTTTCAATTTATACATTCATGCCTCTTTCTATGAGCCCTGCTTTGGCAGAGAATTGGTAATTAATATAACGTGATACGGTATCCGACTAAGGCAAGGTTCAATTTAAGGTGCTCTGGCAGCACTGACACACAATTAACTGTTTCTCTTAGTTCATTTTACAACTTCATACAGTCATTAAGGCTGGAAATGACCTCTAAGATCATTGAATCCAACTTCTAACTGAATAGCACTTTGTCAATTAAATCATAGCCCTAAGTGCCATATTCAGTTGTATCTTGAACACCTCCAGGGATGATGACTCCCTGGGCAGTCCACTCCAATGCCTGACCACCCTTTCAGTGAAAAAATTCTCCCTGATATCCAGCCTGAACCTCCCCTGGCACAGCTTGAGTCTGTGTCCTCCTGTCCTGTCATTAGTTCCCTGGCAGAAGAGATTGACCCCCACCTTTCCAAAACCTCCTCTCAGGGAGCTGTAGGTAGTGATAAGGTTTCTCCCCTGAGCCTCCTTTTCTCCAGACTAAAGAACCTCACTTCCCTCAGCTGCTCCTCATATGACTTACTCTCTAGACCCTTCAGCAGCTTCAGTGCCCTTCTCTGGACAGGCTCCATCATCCCTCTCTTCCAAATGTTATTTTTAAGCTTCTTGCTTTTGGTATTAAATTCCTGTGTTAAAGCTGAATATTGAGGAACACTTTTTAGTAGCCAGCTGCAAGGTAAAGTTTGATGTCAAAAGCACTCTACAGCTTCTTAGTTTTAAGAAGTCACTAGACAGCTTTTTTGGGGAAGTGGATAAGCTTTACTTTTCTTAGGAAAGCAGCAGAAAGTTGTCACCAACCTTGCTATAAACAGTGGGAGAGTTATGTGTACACAACCATGTTATCACAATTTCCAAAGAAAAACGTTGTGAAATGGTTTATAAATATTTTTTTTTCCTAAGAGAGAAAGTCAGGACACATAGAATTCCATTTTGAAATAAACAGGAGTTAATATCTTCAGAGAAATTTAATTCTAATTGTGAGTAACTTCAGCAGTGACTTAAAATTATAAACAGAAATTGTGTTTGCAAGGAAGTTGACTTTATAATGTGAGACAGGTGGAAGAAAATGCAAGTTAGGCAGGAGTAAGAGGAGAGAGAACTGGAACCAGCTGGGTATATTTACTGTTGTTCTGTTTGTTATATCTACTCCATTCTGTTATGAATTGTCTTCAAGGTATCTGGTCTGATGTTCTCAGAGCCACAGATGGTAGGAGGAAACATGCAACTGATGAAAGCCTAGACCTGTCCAAAAGTTGCCCACAAAAGCAAACTGCAGAAAGCATCATACTGTGTTTCAAAGGCTGTGATCTGGGTTAATGTTCTGGAAGTCAACATTAAATATTCATAGTTGCATAAAATAAGACTGAAAGTGAAATTGGATCAGAGCTGTTGCAGCTGGTCCATGTATTTCTAAAGCCTGCAGGAAACCTCCTTTTCACTTGGGTAGCTGAGGCTGTCAAGGATCCTTGCTCCTTTTTCTTCAGTGACTCTCTGTTGGGGTCATGCTTTGCCTTTAGCTCACCACAGAAATGAAGTGGAGTGGTTTCCTCCAAAACTGGGAACACTGAAGCTTCTTTAAATCCAGGCTTTGATATGTTTTCCTTTTGCAATATATTTAGTGTAAGGGTTTTGTAACAGCAACAGTACAAGATTCTCAAACCAGGAATAAGAAAACCTGCAAGGAAAATCTAAAATAGGGTCTCATGTACTGTTCCTGAATTTCCATATGGAAAATTAAGCTAATTGATTTTGAACTTCCTAGCAGTGTAAATGTGTAAGGTTGCTGGCACCAAAGACATCCTCCTCTGCCAGACAGCTACAGAGAAAACTTACTGTGTAGGAATAGTTTTATCTAAATTATTTAAAACTTGTTGCCTTTGGTATTAAACTACTGTGTTAAAGTTGAATATTTGGGAGCATTTTTTAGTAGCCACCTGCAACATGTATGATGTCAAAAGCACCCTTCAGTTACTTAGTTTTCCCAAGACAGTAAACAGGTTTTTTGGGAAATTTTTAGTCCCAGAAATCAAATGTTGGAGAAGAACCCACTCCTTTACACCCCAGTTCCTATGGAAATGTTGATTCTGAAAAGCCTCTGGCTCAGGTGACTGTCAGGGAAGGTGTTACCTGAAAAGGTTGAAGTTTATTTCAACTCTCTCTGCCAAACCTGCCTGTATCAGTTTGACCTGGCTAGCAATAATTTGGCAATTAAAGGAGCTGAAGAATGGTTCAAATGAAATTTAGAATAATAAAATTCCCCAGTAAGCAGAACCATTACACTAGTTTTTCATTAAATACAACAGTGACAGCTGTGCTAGGTGGGCTGTAAAGGAGTGTATCTCTAGCATAATTTCCATTTTACTGGTCTTTTGCTTCAGTGATATGCGATACTAAGTGTTATGTTTAATATGTTTACTTAAGTATTAAGTTTTATGATGGATATAGAGGTTTCTGGTGTTGGCTGAAATGAATCATCCTTTTAGTTTTCTCAACTACTTATTGTTTTTGATTCAAAGTCAGAAGATAAAGGTGTGGTTTTAGCTGATAATTTAAAAAAAAGGCAATGAAAAAATTGATAAATGCCTCTTTGTAATGTTTTTCTTAATCTATATGATTGCATAGGCAGTATATACCATTAAATCATCTCACTAGGTAAAACATGGAATGACATTAAGATGGAAAGAAAACTTAGCAGGCTTTTTTAGACCTGGTATTACTGGGATCCACTTTAGCTCAGTAATGACTGAGAGTCATTTCCATATTATGTCCTAATGATCTGTTTTACAGCAGCTTGTGCCAGACACAGGTGAGTATGTCAGAGGGAGGTGTCTTTCAGTCTCTTGGGGGCAAGGTAGCCACAGCTTGTCTGAAGGAGTAGGTGTTATCATAACAAAGACAGATGGTACTTTTACTCCTTCTGTCAAGTAATTCTTTCCAACCTGCTGTTATGGAACATATTTGTATTTCCATGCCTTCTTTTAGAAGATAAGGTTAGTATCTTGCACATCAGCCCTCTTCTGGAACTGAAGTGGGACAAATAAGAAAACAGTGAGCTGGGGTTCATTGATGCAGAGCACGTGAGCAGCTGCCTACTTTGAACGAGAGAAAATAAGCGGGGCTTGTGTTTACACACCAACACATGCAGTTGCTCTAGAATTCATGGGGTTGTGGGTGATGGATTTCAAGAGGACTGTTACGATGACAAGGAGACTGTACATATATATTTATGTGTATATATATATATATATATATATATACCTTTTGAGATATTAAAAAACCATGAGAAACCTATGTACTGCTTAAGGACATACTCTCCCAGGAACATATTTCTGTTTTGGGGAAGTTGTGCTAATAAAAAGAATTTGGCGTCTGAGGACTAGATTAATTCTCAGACTGTAATTTACAAAGAAAGCTTAGCCCAGGCCCAGTTCTTAGTTAACCGCTTCCTGTTATTTTAAATTTCTTGCATAGAATTCAATTAGTCGAGTGCTTAGGAAAATCAACAGCTCTGCATACAGTTCTTTGCTCCTTAAATGTGCTTCTCAGTGAATTTTTGTGTGTGTGTGTAGTTTTTAGGAAGATATTTTAGCCTTAACTGTGTAAGTTAATTTTGTGTAACCAGGATGTTGTGATTGTGAATTTAACCCAAGATGTAAAAAAATCAGAGAAAAGCTACAGGACTAGTAGCAATGCCTGCCTAATTCCAGGCTGCAGTGCAGTGCAGGTGTTGCCATGGTAACTTTTTAAATATCAAAGTACTATGTGGGTGCACAAACTTCCCCAGAAGAGACCTGGGAGACAGTTCTGTCGATGTGAGGTACAGGCTCTGAGCTGTACCGCAACTGGGTATCTCACTGAAAGCCAGGGGAATTAGGGGCTAAATGAGCATTTGAAAAGGTAATTCATTAATAACACATTTTAAGAGCAGTTACTGCAAGTGGATTGAATAGTATATGTCAGGGTGGCAGGATCTGTCCTTCAGGAAAAAACAGTGGGGAAAGAAAGTATTTATGGGCGTGATCTGAGGGTTTCATTGTTCAATTGCTTCTGTATCCCAAGTTATTTCTTGAAGACCTTCTCAAGTGGCGGCTGTTGAGGGAAGAATGAAAGTTTCCAAACCTATGCCGTGCAAGGTGTTCCCAGGCGGCCTCAGCTGACTTTCTCACTGCGGTGTCAAGCAGAATTAATATAGGATATCGATGGCTGATGGGAAAAGGCAGCTCATCTGTCTGCTGCTGACTTTAACCCTTTAAGCTGTTTGTTTTCAGTGGAATATGACACTCTTTGCACATCAAATCTGTTTGCTTTCCCAGGAAAGCTGGCTCCCTGGCAACAACTGTTATGGTTTCATTAAGATTTGAGAATTTTATAGGGCAGAATATTTTGTGCAGGTTTCACTACCACTTGACACCCTGGTGATGAGACCAACAAAACCCAGTTCTGTCTGTGTGTACATACATCCTGTTCTAAACTGGGATGGCAAGTATTATCTCCTTCAATGTAGCAACTGGCTACTAAGAAACTCCTTTCAAAAGGATGACTGTTGTACATTCCCACAGACTCTCTCATGTGCTCTACCTGTGCAACTCTCTGAAGGCTCTCTCTAGAGTAGCCATAGCTGGTGTTGGAATAATACTCAAGCTTTTCCCTGGTACTTCAGGAGGATTTACTGTAGTCTCCTTCTCCTTCCTAAACAGAGATCATACCAAGTGAAATCCAGAGAAGGATTATTAAGGACACTTGCTAGTAGAGTGCAGAAGAGGGGAACAGAGGACACAAAAGGCTAAAAAGTCCCCTTACATGAACTGTCTGTCTGACCAGTGAATAAAAATGGTCAGAGGTATGTCAGGAGGCTGAGTTAATGGATGATGTGTTTTCAGTTGTTCCAATTTTCTGAAATGGCTGCATGATACAGTCATCGTGGAGATGACCTCTGCCTGGATACCAGAGGGCCCATAAAAAAGTTAGCCATAAGTCAGAAGTTACCTCTGCGAACCCCATGGGAGATGGTTTATAGGACTTTGGGCTGGTGAGCTCATTAGGTGAAAAGCTGACTGGAGATGGCTGCCACCCACCATTTACTGGTCACCTGTACTGCATCCTCTGACCCTTCATCTTCCCCTTAAAGACTGCCACAGCAAATGTCACGGGAGGATTTCAGAGCTGAGTGCTTTTTTTCACTATGCTGATGCAAAACTGTTTGACCACTATGTGTTGTGTTTTGAAATCTGCTGTATACTGGTACAGGGACTTGGGTTTTGGCTTGAATTCCAGATCTGGTTGCTCTCAAGTGATAAAAATTCTGAAACAAAGAAAATAAAATGATGCACAGATGCACAGTGTCCTTCAGGTACTGATACCTTTTTTTTAGTGTAAACAACAGCAGGTTACAGCAGGGAAGGAGATTTAAGGCTATTTCATGTTATATAGCCAGCTCTAGGTTAAGTGTCTTATGCATGTTCTGGCAAAAGATTCAAGCATTACTGTTCCTTTATTAATTAGTATCTGAGTTCTCTATGCCAGTTGTGTGTACATTATTTCAAGTGTCAGTTCACAGATAAGGTTTGTTTGCATTCATTATGCTTGCTCTGTGTCATAATTTTCATACTGTTATAGGAATGAACTTGTTTGAACATTCGTGGTTAAGCGTAAAAAAAATATTTTCCCATGAATATCATCCTTTTGGCAAACATTTATATGAAAAGGAACTGCTGTGGAAACTGTTCTGTATGAATGGGACATCTTTGAAATCCCATCATATTGCAGGAAAAAACGTTTCAGTATCAGTCAGTGCACAGAAGGCGTGTGGAAATACAAATGTCATCCAACTGTCTGTGGTATTGATAAATAGCATTGTACTTCCTAAAAATTCTTGGGAAGGAGGTTAAAGTTAAGGGCCATGTTTTTCACTGTATCTGAGGAAACTTTATGATCTCTTTGAGCAACCAGGATATGCTTCTTGGTTTTGCATGTCCAAGTCACATCTTATGCTGCAATGATTTAGTAACTGGGAAAATTTGGTATTGGTTTCTTGGAATGGAAACACTTCTACCAGGTTAAATTCTTAAATGCTAATTTTACTAACGTAAGCACTGTCTAAATGATACTCTAAGTGTGTGATGTTATGACTGTAGCTGAAACCTTCCTGCATGCTTTTCAATTTGTCAGGTAATATTATACTGAGGGAGAGCTGCATTTTGTCTGGGAACCTGAATACAGTTTTCTCCTCTTTGTTTTTGATCTGAGGTCTGTAGGAGGTCACTGGAGATGATGGCTGGGAACAAATGAAAGCATGCTGGTACAAAGAGCTGCAACGCTGTAATCGAACATCTGTTGCTGTAACGTGTGAGTGTTTGGCATTCTGGGAGCTGGGACACAGATTGTTACTAGCTCCTTCCCAAGGTTATTTCAGAAGCACATAGAGCAGCTGGCAAGGTCTGGGGCAGGTTTAACTCTCTATTGGCTTCCAATTGCATGCTGTCTTAAAAGTTAAGTATGAATTAACAAGCAGTTTTTCTAAACATAAGATTTTTTTTTTCTCCCATAACTTATGTTTGACCTCAGTACTAAATTGTTTTGTCACCATCTGAATGAATTACACAGAGTGGGACATGTAAAAACAGAAAATAGAAAACAGTGATAGGTTTTGATGGGGTTGGGTGATTGTTTTTTGAGAGGAAATTGTTAAGCAGAACTGAGCAAAGTAATATGATATGTTTATTGGGAGCTAGCATTACAGGATAGCCAGACATTAACTGCCCTGGAAATGACCTGAAGGATGTAAGGAGACATGCTTTCCTCAGTCATCATTGTGCTATCCAGCTAGATAACTGAGGTTACAGTTTGGCATTCTTCCTACAAAAGGCTTACTGCACAACTGCACATTGTCTGCTAATAAGTTATAGACTGTAAAATCTTTCTTCTTCCAATTTTGATCTGAACTTCTTCACTGTTTGGTAAAAGAGTTTAGATTTGGTATCGTGAAATAATAGCTGAAGAAAATATCATTCATACAGGAAACAAAGTTCAGTTGTTACTTAATGTGCTATTACACCTACCTTGTTCCTCTACAGTACAAATATGGTCGTAGGTTACAAGTTTTTGAAAAGCCACTGTGTAAAATCACAGAGACAGATAAGTAAATCAAGTGAAATGTAAAAGTGAATAGTGACATCATTTTTCATGGCTTTCTAAGACCTTCTACTTCATAGCATCTTTGAAACTTGAAACTTTTTATAAAATATAATTTTATAATATATATTTTATATATCATTGCATTTTATAGATCATTGCATGATCATGTTCCATTTCCCTGAATGTGCATTGAGTTCATCACTGAATGCCTGTTACTCCTGAGCTATCCCAAAAATAATTTTTTAATGATTTAAGCAATAAACCATTTGAGGTTTGAAGGTTTTGGGAGGATTTGGGTTTTTTGTTTTGGATTATTTACGATGATTTAAGATTTAACATACTTTAGACATAATCTTCTTTAACCTCAAAGCAATCAAAGTGTATGCTGAAAAATGGTGTTTCCCAATTTTGTAGCATGTTTTTATTGAGGTAGTGACAAATGGATGAGGACCTGGTGGTGCACTAAGGCTGCTTGCTGTGCTTAACAAAGAAGGATTTCCTTATGGATGTCCTCACTCTGTTGCCCTCTCAGATGGCTTGTGCTGATCATTAGGTTATAAAAAAGTCTTAGGAGATGAGCAAACCAAGGTGTTCAGGGGTATACAGAAACTAGGAGTCACTGTATGAAAGAGGTGGTTTTTCAGTCCTTATTACAGAGCATCTTCAGTTGTTCAATTTGGTTTGAGGCACAGTTGCAGTATATTTAATTCACTGTACAAAAGGCTGTTCATTCTTCATTCTCTAGTCTAATATTGAATATGATTTTATTTGCAATGTGGGTTGGTTTTTTTTGTTTTTTTTTGTTTTTTTTTTTTTTTTTAGTCCTTAGATAAGTTTCCTGTCTTCTGATAAAAGCTCTCTGAAACATTGTTTGAAGGAAGACGATGAATCCTGGCTGATAATTACTCTGTTAGCTTTTGGTCTTCTTGTACCTTTTACAGAAATCAAGACGGATTTCCTCCGTAGGTGTTACATCAACACAACACTGGCCACAGCAGAGTTCAATTCCCCTGTGACCTGGTTCATCACACTTGTCCTGTGAGTGTTCCTGTACCTGATGGAAGGGCTTTTACATCCCACTGTTCTGCGTTTCCCTGGTTCTCTGTTGAGATCTGTGCTGACCAATGAGAAAACAGCATGGCATGGCAAATAGTTTTACAGCAGAACTGTTTATTTTGCACTCTTTCTGTCTCTAGATGAGTAAGTTCCTTTCAGTGCTGTGTATAAAAGCATCATATGTTCATTTTATGTCAAGAGCTTATTCTCTCCTAGGTACCTGTGTTTGACTTGAGACATGAGGAACTGGAGGCCCCTCATGAGGAATAATTTGAAAGTATGAATCAAGTTGTTCAGTCAGTGCAGGCTACAGTTTCTAAAACCTGTAATGTGGTGGTGGTTCTCTGGTGTTTGATGTAGGTTTGATCACTGCATTTTTTTTTCTTATTTTTTGCTGCTGTAGGCTCTATTTCTCCCTGCTCTCCCTGTTCTGAAACCTTACAGTTTGCCTGCAAGTGTTTCTTTTATGAAAAAAACGTGGGTTTAGGAAAAAAAAAAGATGAAACACAGTTCCTGTTGGTTTTCATCCTACCTCTGCCATAAGGGAAGTATAAGCAAAACACACATTTTCAGGTCACATAGTTGCAGGAATTGTGGGCACATGGTGTTCAGCACCTCCTGTAATGAGCAACTCTACTTCTTTGGCCTTCCATTCTTCCTCAGGGACTCTCAGGTCTCCCTTGCCAGACTGAAACCCATTAGGTGCATGCGTGACATCTAAACATTTTGTATTCTTCCATAAACTCAGAACTAAAACAAATGCTTGATTATTGACGTGTGTCAGAAGAAATTCCCATGTTGACTTAGTGATGTCGAAATTTTTCCAGTGTACTTTCCATGATGTAGAAGTGACATGAAATTCTGTATTTGATTTCTTTTTGCATGAACATGATAGAAAAGGTTTTGTTTGCTAAAGGTCAGGTTATATAAAGAAGTTGCACTGTTTTGGGGGTATTCTTCTGGCAATTATGCACTTATATGTGGGTGGCCTGCTCTTATAAAATCAAATATGAGAGTAGGCTGCTTGTGGACTGCTCAGTAAACAGCTCAAGTACTGTGTCTAGAAGTGTCCTAAAAGGCAGTCATGCAATATTTTTGGCTCAGTATATTGCGAAATCTTCGTTAGTTTCTTTACAATAATCTGCTTGCCCTTACCAAACTGTTACTTTTCTGTGAATTACTGAAAAAGTCCCTCTTTGGTAACACTGAAAGTATTTATTCTCAATATGCTCAACTTTTCCTTTTATCTTGTGTATCAAAGCCCGTGAGCCATCCTCACCTTACAGGGGTAGCATGAGCCAGGTTTCCAGGATATTAATGCAGTGCTCTCCTCCACAACAGCTTTTTATACTATTTGCTTCACATATACACTTTCCCTTTCACTGCTCCCTGCATTGCACAGAGAATTTTGCAAACAACAGGCAGTTGTATTTTCAGACACTAAAAGGTTTCACTGTTTACACACCCTTGGTGACTGACATTATGATAACTTCACTCTTTCAGGATAGGTTAAAATACAGGTAAACTTGGTAAGCAGCTTTTCTAGTAAGGGAGGAGAGTATCAAGATAGTGATACAGGAAACTGTGAGAACATCTGGAATTACTTTTATATGTCTTGGGCATGTCTCTTCTGTGTTGACTCACTTTTGACAAGCTACCTGGTTTAGTCTGGGTAGTTTTTGGCCTGGGTTTGAACTGCAAATCTCTGAATATGACCTAGATGTAGAAACTACAGAATGGGATGTTCTTCAAGAGGGTAGTCAAACCTTTCTCAGTGAGTTGTCTGGATATTTGGGAGGCTCTGCCTTCTATGGGTTGCATAATTGATTTGTTGCATAGATAATTTACTCTCTTTTTTTTTTTGGCGGGGAGAGGGTGTTGAGTTTTTGTTTTGGTCTTGCGGGTTCTTTATTTCAAGGTTTTTTTGGGGGTTAGGTTTCTTTAGTTGGCGTTGTTGGTGGTTTGTTTTAAGGCACACACAGTTCATAAACCATGGCTGAAATGGGACTTCTGGCTCTGTGTTTGACAAGTTGCTCCTTCACAGTGATATTAACATATTGGTGAAGAAAGGAAGCATAAGTTTTTCTTCCTGGTATATCAGTCCAGTATACTTACAAATCACTAGAACTTTTTTTTTATCTGCCACAGTTTCACACCTCAGTTGATGCTGGGCTTGAGGGAGAACTCTTGACTGTTATTGCATGTTACCAAGTTAAATATTTTACAAATTAACTTGAGAGCTCACCTATATTTACTGCCTACTATGATTGTGATGCTTGATTATCACATGCTACCATAAAGCTGAAACAAAATATTCATATACAGTCAGTGAAGAATAATCAGTGTGAAATTCCTGGTTGCTAGCATACCTGATGATGGCTTCTCTATGCCTGAGAGATACTGTCTTCCATACCTGTAGTGCGTAAGTTCTGCTCTACTCCAGCATGTTCTCCATGTAGTTTGGGATACCAGGATATCCTAGCGTCCAGATGGCCTGTGGACAGCCAAATAAGGCGTGGAGTTGGTCCACCCAGTAGTTAAGGTAGGAGGGCTGATGTTTGCATAGCCACAGCGTGAAAATTATGCTTCTTGCTGGGCCTTTTACTGCATGCTTCCCTACCGTGATTTTTTTTGGTGTGGTCGGGGGAGGGATTCTGTCTGTGACAGGCAGATGGAAGACTAAAAGGGGGTTTAAAGATTGATGCAGGGTTTTGAGGTCACTGGTGGAAGAGGGAAGAACACCCCAACCTCTGATCAGTGTCTTTCCCTTTTGGGCCTGGTCTCTGCTGCCTTGTAGATGCTGCAGTTACTTTTGTTCTGGCTGAAGTGCTCAATTTGGTTTGCTTGTACAGCTCTAAATAGTGACACAGTGATAGAAGTAGAAAGTTGAGACTGAAAGGTAAGTTTGGTATTACAGTGGCGTGAGCCACGTGCTAGCCAGGTGAGAGAAACTAAATACAAAGCAAAGGCTGTTTTGTAAGAAAACAGACACAATTTGCATCTTTTTAATGGCACCAGCTGAAATCTGTTTTAAATTGATGCAGTTGAAACTGATCTTAAGTGGATTTAGGCATGCTGATTTTAAGTGAAGATAAAATTCTCCATGTCACATTATGATTAAGTTGTAACAATTTATCTAGGTTCTTGTTTTGTCCGCATGGTGCTTGCAGCTGTTCTTATTTTGCTTTATTTTGTAAGAAAACTTTTATTTAAGTTGTAACAGACTGTTGTTTTTGTGCTCGCTGTCTTTCAGCTTCCACTCACACCAGTATTATGTTGCCTCAGAAGCCTAGGTTAACTGAGGCTGTCTTCAAGGAAGGTGCTGTGAGCCACCAAGCCTGAACAGGTAGGGGGAGCCTCTAAGAGGCAGGCAGAAAACAAAAAATGACTTTTTGAATTTAAAAAGCTTGTGGGAGGCAAAAGTCGGGGCTGGGGCACTATGAAGCCCTGTCTGGGCCAGAATCACATCACAAGCATTTTGGATATATTTTAGCCTGTCATTTACTGAAAACTCAGAGAGTAAAATGATCTTTTCTGAAGTCTTTGTACTAATAAAAGAAAGAGTCTTGGGAGATGTACCCTGGAGGTAGCAGCTATCAAGAATTAGACTTAAAAGCAAAACAAAAGAAAAAAACCCTAAACCAATTTACTGATTCTTTTAGAATAAAAGCAACAAAACTAAACCAAAACCCTTCTCTTTGATGTAAAGTTGTCTGAGCCTTACATATCATATGGCTTAGTGTCATCCATGGAACTAAATAGGAGGTATACCTATTTGTATCATTTGGGAAATGGATGTTACCTCTGACTTTTCAGATTTCTTGCTCATCAAGCACTGGGGCAGGAGCCAGGATGAAAATCTAACTTACTGGTTAAAGTAGCAATAACCTTCCCCATAGCTGTAATAACAAAGTTCTTTTCTGATTTGAAAATACAGCATATTAAAATATTAAAGCTTCCAGATAGAGAAAATGAATGAAATTAACTTTGAGGCTTCTGATTTATAGTACCAGTGGATACAAAGCTTTACAAGATTGTCTTCTTCAGAAGCTTATAATTAGAGTATCGGTTTTCTTGTGGGAAACTGTTTCTTTGTAAAACTGAAAGGACAAATTCCTTAATAGTTCTATTATCTATTTATTTTTCCTGCTATGATTCAGACAAATCAAAGGTTAAAAAGTCAGCATTTCATATTTGACAGTCTGTGATTCAAATCAATTAAGAAAAAATCATAAATTCAATGAGAAATAGCCCTCTAGACTGTCTTTATTACACAGAAGTCTTAAGAACGGTTGATTCATTTTAATCCCATAACCTTGAAATTAAGTGGATTGAATCTGTCTTAAAGATTGCCCTGTCTAAGCAGTCTAGTGAGGAAGAGGAGAGATTGTTCAATAGTCATTTGCCTAAAGACATGGTGCTAATTACCACCTGGATAGGAACCTCTGGGCCTTTCTTTAGCCTCCTTGACATAGCAAATGGGAATGATAACCTAATTAAGAATTATAGGTTCCACAACAACAGTAACATGTTCTGTTACTGTTCAGCCTGAATTTTTTGTATGTTTGAGAAAAAGTGGTGGTTTCTCCAGACCTGAGGGATAATACAGTTCCTGTGACCTTCCGTTCTCCTGTTTGTAAATGTCTAATTTGTTCTGGTATTTGTTCAAAGTTTCTTCCCGCAGCCAAAATTTTGTCTCCAGTGCAGAAGCTTTTGGAAGAGTCAGATGTTTTAAATAACTGGCACTATTAAACACTGCAGTGCCTCCAAAAATTTAGAGAATTGTTCAGTATCCAAAATTAGAAAATACCAGACAAAAAAAGAGGGGGAAAAGAATTGTAACTTGATGAAAAATAGTTTCTTGGGGTGGGTGCTCTTGCCCCCTTGCCCTTTGAACTGCAGAATAATGGAAAAGAGTCTTAGTACTAAGGAAAAGGAGCTAGTGAAGGTTTGCACACACATGACAATTTATCAGCTGGTATTTGCTGCTTCCCTCCTTCCAGGGCTTACTGCCCTTCATGTGGGAGCAAGTGAGAGGGAACCTGTGGGTGCTTCTTGACTGTTTTACACTCAAGTCTAGTGCCTGAGCCAAAGCTGCTGTCCTCTGTGCTTGATTGTGGCAATAGGGCTCAGATTAAATTTCCTAACCAAATATGAGTTGTGGGGCACTCAGGTCAGCTGAACTGCTAGGAAGAAGTGTTAGCAACCTTTTACTAAGTAAATGTTTGTTTAAACCTTATCACCTTCTCACAATGCTCTATAGGAAATGTACAGCGCCATTTAACGGTATTTAGCAATCATTGCTCTTGCTGTCTGAAGAAATTTTCTTATTTTCCTCTGCAATCAGTTTGCCCATTGTACTTTTTAGTCTGGTTTCTTCAAATGAAACAGTAATCATGTTTTTTTCCATTTACTACATAGAGTTGACAGTATTTTGTGAGTGTGTAGCTTGCTGTTTCCCTGTCCCTTTATTCATGTGTTTGCTATCATAGAAAAACAACCAAACCAAAACAAAAACCCCAAACCAACCAACTAAAAACAAAAAAACCAAACCCCCTCCCCCCAAAAAAACCCCAAAAGCGGCAATGTAGAGTTGGTGCTTTTAACTGAAAAAGTTGATGCTAGACAGTAACAATTATAAATGCAATTCAGTGATATCTGAAATTGCTAACACCATCTTATAACAGGAGTTCTAATCAGATGTTTGAACATTTCCAGTTGCACTAGGGTATTGTACTACACAGCATCATTTGTCACTTAGACTTTGGGTAATTCTAAATGTTAATGAATTTTACATAACATATTTAGTAATATTGGTCACCATGTAGAATTAAATTTAAATACATTTGGTATGCTGGATTCTCTCGCATGCAAACTTCTGTGTAACGGAAACAGGGTTAAATACTTCCTTTAGTAAAGGACATCTGTGTAGTTGCATGTGTTTTATAAACAAATCTATTCAGTTCCTGATGTAGAGATGACACTGCTTACAGCATAATTCTCTGGTGTTAAACACTGCTGGCATTTAGCCCGTAAAGGTTTCAGTGGGATTTCAGATCCCACTTAAGTATAATTTTTTCTATTTCAAAATAACGTGCAATTCCAAAATCTAGAAATGGTGGTTAGAATGCACAATACCAGTTTTCATTTTTAAAAGGACTTAAACCTCTAAGCTGTTTTGGTCAGGCCTCACCTAGAGGTTATATTTGTAGAGGTAAAATTACTACATTTAAAGTCAAGGGAAAAAACTTTGATAAATTTCAGTTGTAAGGGTAAAGTGACTTCAGTAACTGGAGAACAGAAAATAAATATTTTACCAGCTCATGATGAGCCCAAATGTACCACTTAACTCTTTAAATCCCAGTCTTATTTGATGACAGTGATGTACTTGCAAAGTCTCCCTACCTATTAGAAATAGTGTAGTGTAGCTCTCTTAATCTCAGTTTCTCAAACAACTTAGAAAGGATAAGCCCTGTGAGCACAGTATAACTCAGGTTCTAAATTAGTATTGAGTCCAAGTTCAAATGTTTCCCTGGATTAAATAGAGCATGAATATCGTCCCATATTGGCATACCCAGAGAACGTTCCTAAGTTGTGTGCTTCAGTACCTGAGGGTGGTTTGGTTAGGAGGTG
Source organism: Empidonax traillii (assembly GCF_003031625.1). Lineage (NCBI taxonomy): Eukaryota > Metazoa > Chordata > Aves > Passeriformes > Tyrannidae > Empidonax > Empidonax traillii. Next base: position 758,469 of record NW_020955398.1, on the reverse strand, counting down.
CAGGAGAAGTTTTTCAGAAGTAGAAATGCCTATTGCCAGCTTGACTTGTAACCCTCGGTCTTTTGTGCTCTGCTTTTTCTGTTCTCACTCCTGGAGGATGCTCTGTTTGTCTGTGCTTATCTGAATGTCTTATTTGGGGCAGATGTTTCGTGCCTGCAAGTCAATTTTGTGGAAGAGTTTAACTGAGAAAAGGGCTAAGGAGAGAGACTGCTTGAGTTTATGCCTGTGTTAGGTCAGCTGTGACACATTTGGGAGTACAAGCCAAATGTGTGACAGTACAAGCCAAAATAGCCAAAGGGAGCCTGCTCTGCACTTAAACAGCCTTTTTTTTGCTGCCTTCCCATTCTGATAAACTGAAGTAGCTCTCACTAAACTTCAGTTAACTCTTGCATCTTAGTCATATGCCCCTGTGAATTTGGCTTAGTTGAGACTGCCCTTTCTGTAAAAGTTCATGATGTAAGCTCCAGATACTGCAGTAAAAAGACAAACAACCAAACAAGTGGATGATGGATCCTGAGATGAGATCATTGGGCAAGATAATGAACAACTCCTTTCAGAGATGAAATACTACTGTAATTCCAGCAATGTTCTGGCTATCAGAGTTGAGTTACTATTGCCTTGGAGGTTTTGTAATCAGCCTGCTGGAGTGCAGCCTCATGACTGCTCAAACACTCTGGTTAAGTGACCACACTGATGCAGTTATGCTCGTTTATCAGACGCTTACATTCACTCAGGCAGAGATGTAAGGGGGTAGTCTTCTGTGCAGGGGATGATCACAACAGACTCACAGCACTCACAGAGGAGACCAACAAATGTGGAAGGACTAAAACTAGTCTCTCATGAGAGTCTGGCTGAATACCAGTGCAGGGCATGAGCTTCACCAGCTTCACTGTCCTCCTCTGGCTCCACTCCAGGAGCTCAGTTCTCCTTCCTAAACTGAGAGACCCAGAACTGGACACAGCACTCAAGGTGTCGCCTCATCAGTGCCAAATACAGAGGGGCAATCACTTCCCTACTCCTGCTGGCCACACTATTCCTGATACAGGCCAGGAAGCGAGTGGCCTTCTTGGCCACCTGGGCATACACTGGCTCATGTTCAGCTGCTGTTGACCAGCACCCCCAGGTCCTTTTCTACTGGGCAGCTTTCCAGTCACTTTTCCCCCAGCCTGTAGTGCTGCATGGGGCTCTTGTGGCCACAGTAAGCCAACTTGTTCACTTCTCAGCATGTATGATAGGCTTGTTGAGTGTTTGAGCAAAACAACTGCTAAGACATTTATTTCACCTAATTTAAAACACTCCTGTGGGTAGCAGACACACCTGTAGGGTCTCAGAAATTTGTCTAGTTGTTCAAGTCTGACTTGTTTTCACCAAATGTTGCCAATTGCTGTATTTTCTTTTAGAACAAGCTTATTTGTAAATATTTCCTCTCTGATTAAATAGCTTAGTCTTGACTGGATGTTGCTTAGTCTTTTGCTCAGCATGCCTTACCAAACATATTTCAGCTCTACATTGTTTCCATTGTATTCTTCTGTTAATATAATTCTCGTGCAAGATGGTATTTTTCCCCCCAGAAAGTTGCTGACCCTTTTTCCATTATCTTCTCATTTCTCTCATAAACCATACTTCAGAGACTGCAGGAAATTCCTAATTACAGTTTGACATTGCATGGAGATGTTCTTTGGAAGCTTCCAGAGACAGCTCCGATGATTTCCAGTCATCATCTGAAATGTTTTCAGGCTTTACTCCTTTTAACAGTTATTTACACTTGCTTCATTATGTAGATTTAATCTTAAAAGCAGCATGAATGCAAGAGCACTGCCCATCTTCTGTCACAGGGATGGGACAAGCAACTTGTAATTTTGAAAACAATGCAAAGTGAGCAGTTCAGATATCCATGATGCAGGTTTACCTAAAGCCATTTTCTTGTGTGAATACCAGCCTTAGTGTGGCATTTTGTAAAGGGTAAATCAAAAGAAAATATTTCAAAAGAAAATTCAACATACTTCAGTGAATTCTAGTATCTGCATTTTAGATAGAACTGTGGATGATCTGGCCTCCAACTTGCAGAGACACAAATGTACTATTACTAATCACTGAGGAAAATGAATTTCGGTGCATTGTCATGATACTGGCTGTCTTGCACCACAAACTAGTGAGGCTTTCAGAAATAGTGCTTGAGCTGTAGGTTCTTTTAGAAAGACTGCCCTTCTCTTTTTTTAAAGCTGAGGTAAACTTCTACCTCTGGAGACACTGATACGAAATACATTCAGGCTGTGACTCTGCTATTGGTGTTTTGTCAGTTTTCTTATAGTGAAAATGACAGTAGAGATAACACTCAATACAGGGAAAAAGAGTTTCCAAAATTTTACACAGAAGATCAGCGAATGCTGCCTTTGCAGGGCACTGTCAGCTTAAGGTGTGTTTCTTAGTCCTGCTCTCTTTGCGTGAGTTTACTTTCTTGACCTGTCTGACCCTTTTGAAGTTACTCAGCTTAAAATGGCCAGCCTGATTGTGAACCCACTGGTAGATTCTGTTAGTTAAGTCAGTAAAGCAGATGAATGGCAGTATCATGTTCATACCTGTGCCAGCAGCTCAGCTCAAGTACCAGGCATCAGTATCAGCTCTTAAAAGCAGGGCTCTGGAGGTGCTCCGTGTGATGCTGCTGATGGATGGAGGCTTTTTTTATTGAAGAAGTAGTAGATCATAAAAATTACATGTAACACCCAGTAGGGAAACTTAGCTATTGCAGAGGCCCTGTGTAAGGCTGAGTAATGCTGAATAACGTTAATGAAACATTGCTGCTGATAAAAATAAGAGGCCTGCAGGCTGATCTTGCAGATACTTGTCTGTATATTCTTTCTAATACAAAGAAGTAATTTATCAACAGGAGTAGCTGCAAATGTAGCCAGGAGAGCTCCCTAACAAATGACCCAGAATCAGCGTGTTGATGTTAATATGTAAGTGGAGTTTAGTTTAATTAGCAAATAGACAGTGTAGCATGTTAGTGCAATTATTACCTGTAAAAGGAAATCATGACCTTTGAAAGTGTTTTTTCACTATCTGGAAGGTGGGGTCATAACTCAAGCTATTGTTTTACTAATACCTGTGAAAGCTAAGAAAAAGAACATAATACGAAAAAGAGATTTTGTGGGAGTACTTCCAATGTTCTTTGGAAAACGGTAAAGAACAAGTATGATTACTTTATTTGGTAAAGGATTTGGTCTGGGAGGAAAATTAGCTATAATTTTCCACTAAACATTGCTTGAAGTGGAAGAACAAGGAAAATGGAGAGTCCTAACATCAAGGAATGCCCAGATCATATCATGCAGACAGTGAAGGTTTTAGGTTATTTTAGGTTATACAGGGTTATTGTAATTATATAGAAATATGTTCTAGATAAATGGATGTCTGAAACAGTAGGTCATAGTTGTAAAAAAAAAAAAAAAAAAAAAAAAGGAAAGAAAAAGATGGAAGTACCTGTTGAAGAAACACTTTATCCATCTAACAAAATTTTGTCTGTTACTCAGAATTTATCCATCTAACAAATATTTGTATGTTACTCAGAATTTGAGTATTGGCTTCTCATCCTAGCTAAGGCCAACTTCTAAATTGCTTCCAATGCGATCAGAACAGTGAATTTTTGGCCCATCAGTGAAAAACTTGTCAAATGTTCCTCCTGACTATAACAGCCACAACTTGGTGCTTGGCTGAGCAGAGCTTGCCTACCACTTCAGTTGCAGAGTAGGCCTGGGTTCTGAGGAAGGACTAAGATCCAGTTTACATATTCTTCAAGCAGCGTTGCATGTTCTGAGTGAACAAGATGATGAACTCTTTGTCACTGAGTAAATGGACAAACAAATTGTGTCCAGAACATAACTGCCTTGCTATAAAATAGGCTTTTATTTTATTTTAAGAATGGTCATTTACCTGTGCTGCTCTTGCTGTGACACAAAGAATAGAGAACATTATCTGAAAAGCAAGTCCACAAAGTCTGCATGATGCACTGAATTGTGTAATCTATTTTAGAGTAAGGGCAGGATGGCTGTGTAGAACAGTGCTTTTAGCTCATGGCACAGAGCATACACACTGTTTTTACAGTTTCTGTTGCAAGCATTTTCACTTGTTTTTACATTGTCACAGGGTGGCATGTGACTAAGAGGGCAATATACATCTCTAGGAAATAACTGTTTCTAGTTCTAAAAGTTCAAAATGCAGAAAACTTTAAAAAAGTCTTTACTGAAAAATCATGACCTCACTTGTATTGGGTTTTAAAGTTGACTTTTCTCTGTGTGTCCAGCAAAAAAAATACACTGCCTGTGTTGACAAGTTGGCTATAGCATTCAGGAGGAATGCTGAGCAGTTAGGTTGTATAACTGAGTAATGTCTTGCCACAGTTGGCCTTGACAGTCTTACACTTTGTTAAGCTGGATTTACAATCATCCAATATTTGCACACCTCCTTTCAACACTTAAAGCATCAGCTTCTATTTTGCCCTCATAAATCTCAGACTATTCTTTCAGGAGGAAGTTTCCTCTAAGTAATTTCAATGTCCTGCAATGCTAAGTGAGATGACTGGAACTTTAATGAGAGGGACATTTCTTAGTTCACCACCAGCTCTGTCATAAGAGAACATTTGCATTTTTGTTTGGCCAACAAGAGTCTCATTATAACAATTTCCAGATAGAAAAGAGCTGAATGGTGAAGCTCAGTTTTAATTAATTGTGCTACATCCAGCTTAGCTTCTTTAACAGGCTTAAATGATGAAATACCAAATAATTAAAGGGATAAGGTAGAGTAATGACCAGGAGTTATAACAAAGAGCTAAGTCTGGTTTCTTTTAATCATGAAATGTTTTTCTTCTTTTGTGTGTGGACTCAAACATCTCAGCCCTTGCGGCTCAGTTCACGCAGCTGAAGAAATAAATGCTTACAATGCTCCTGAAAAACTTGTTGATGAAAAATAGTTGACAACAACTTTACAGGACCTATTATTTTAATGTGTGTTGCCACAGAGGAAAACATGACAGTGTGATGGGTACAGATAAACTTAATTTTTAAGATTAGCACTCAGATGTTTGCTGCAAAGGCAACTGGAGTTCCCATGCGTTTGATCACACATACCAGCCTTGTGTGGTCAGGATGCGCTGGCACTTTTTAAAAAAAGGGGGGGGAAAACTCTCCACGGCTACCGCTATCACAGACCTGTTGTCTGAGTAAGCTGAGTAAACACTGAAGCTTCCCTGTTTGCTCACAGCAAGCTAAGAATTGCTGGATTTCGAAAATAAGGAGCATAGATATTTTGGATATGTTGTGATGTTATATATATCTCCTTATCGATATTTTTGCTGAAGTTTGATAGAACTTGAAGGGAAATTTGATATTTTTTAGGACAGACTTACATTAATAATAGTATTCCTGATATTTTAAATTTGGAAATTTGTTAAGGTTCTGTGACAATGCAAATGTTGGTAATTTTTCTTACTAGAACTCTCTCATACCTTAGCTTTCACACTCACTTCTTCATAGTGCAGTTGAAAATTATTAAAAAAAAAAAAACAAAGCAAAAAAACCCAAATGAACATCAATTGTAGCAAAAAGCATCATTGAAATGCTACATAAAACTAAAGATTCCCAAGAATTTAGAAACCATGTAGCAATGCCATGATTTGAACATTTCCACACTCCAGATAGTGGACCACTGACAGTCTTTCCTCTTTGTTACGCAAATTTAATATCATACCTTGTAAGGATGATGGGAAAGAGGTTCTAATTATTAACACCATGGATAGCTTTGGACCAGCTCTCATGGTGCTGTGGCCCCACTGGTCTTCAGGAGCCAAATGGGGGCTACTGGCTCAGCACAGAGCTGGGTTGAACACTCATTGAAGTTATTGGGACTTTTTTATTTCTAAAAATCATTCTCAGGACTATTACAGATCAATTTTAAAAAAACGGATACATCATAGTGAGACAGTCTACATTACAGAAAGAATCATGAAGCCCAGTGGGTGTCACTGGATGGTAGCTTCCCTCTGCACCATGTTTCATGAAAGAACCTGTTTTCTGTGCATTTTACTTTTATTTTACTTTTACTTTACTTTTCTGTGCATTAAACTTTGCAGTTAGCTGTCATAGTAGAAGCTGGACATAAGTAAGGAAGGTTAAAAACATACAGTATTTCTACATCAATTTTCAAATTTATGTTGTTTATTAAAGCTAATAATCAAAATTTAGCATATCTTAACCACACTTTATTATTTTTCCCCTTTAAGGAGAGCTCTTTCTCTGCCTATTAGTAACAAAATATTGTAGTTTGTACAAAATCTGTAAGAAATGGCTGGCATATCTGATGATTTTATGATTTTGGCATGAGTTTTCCTACATTCCATCATTTAATGTTTCAATGATAGTGCTGGTGCTGTTATTTCAGAAGACTAAGCTTACTACAAATCGCATATAATAAAAAAAAAGTGGGATTTATGAAAGATGAGATCTCTCAGAAGCAGTCATTTTGTGAGATACAATCTCTCCTCTTTTTATTATTGTTTTATTTTTAAAGCTTGCCTTCTAAGCGGTTGCCAGGAAAACTTCAGAAGGGTGGAAAGAAACCTTGCTGATTCTAGGACAGTGTTTAACAGATGGGTGTTCCTCATCTCCTACAACTATTGCAGATCTAATATAGTTTGACAAAAATTTTCATGCCGGTATTGTCTGTGCTTTCGTAACCAATAAAGAAGCCAAAGACATTGTTAAGGAAGGTACTGAATCAAAGGTATCAACAGTCCACTGTGAGAGACCTTTTCAATATCAGAGCAGAGGTGGCTTTTTGGTAGATAACTAGGCTTTTCCCCATTTGTACAAGTAGTGAAGTCTCAGGAGGCTTTCAGAGGGCAGGAAAACACTGAATTTCCATGATGTTGAGCTTGTTGAACCCAACCAAATCATACTCAAGACTTGTTGAAGAGAGCAAGCCCCCCCCAAAAAACGTAAAATTTTATTTTGTACATATATAAAAAGTAGAAAAGCTTGGATGGAACAAATTCTGTGGGTATAGCATGAAAGATACTCTAGTGCTTTTTTCCCATCAAATTAGGTTTTTCAAGGAACACATCTTCATGTTAGTGCTCACAATGTTTTACTGTATTCTTACGATAAACTTCACAATAAAAACCACACTTTGAAGAAGCTGGGCAAGCGAGATGAAACACAGATGGTACTTTAGGGTAAGATTTCAAAGAAAAAAGGGAAAACACCATCATCAAGGGAAGTTCAGCAGCATTTCAATTCAGCCTTTCTCTTAGTTTTCCATTCTTCTGGTAGTGAAGTAATTGTAGTAGCTATTTAAATATTTCCTTCATGTCCTGAGGAAATTGGAGAAGGGTAAGGAAAATAGAGGGGTAGTCCAGAAGAAAATGAACAATGAAATAGCACAGAGGGAAGTCACTGTTTACTTAATTTCACTCTGCTATAAACTGTCAAAGGCTTTATAATTTGACAATAACGACAGCGCTAGGATCAGTCCTCACTCTCCCACTTTAGACTTGTGTTTTAATTAGTTCAATACCAGCAAGATAAGCTGGAGAATGTGATCAAGTAATACATTGTGTTTTCTGAGGAAGCTAAGGTACACAGAATGCCTTGCAATTGTACAAAGAATCATTAAAATACAAACAAAATCAATGTTCCCAGACGAAAATGAGAGCATATGTTTTTATTTTCTTAGAAGCTAATTGTGATTTTTTTTTTTTTACTTCTTTTGACTTTTAAGCGTGGCTGAATTTAAATCCCCTTATATACCAGTAATTTGTTCAATTTATGGATCTCAAAAATTTAGTTATGTGGGGAGTTTGGTGCAACATATATCTAGCAATAGAAAGGGAAACTCCAGCCTGAGGTTTTTCAGTACCTGGGGCTGTAGCTGTCACTGGGTGTATTCTCAGTTAATGAGGCCTTCAGTACTTTATCACAGAATGGAGGACTCATGCACAGTTTGTACCACTGAAATAACTGTAAAACGTGTTTATGCATGGCAGCTGAATGTTAACCAGTGGTGACCTGTCCCAATGGAATAAACAGCTGCCTTTGCTTGAGATTCTGGAAAAGAATATTTTAGGGTTTTTATAGGTTCAGAAGTAGCAATTAAGTGTTGGAAATGTGCTTGAGGCTGTGAAATGGTCACTTTGATCCAGGATTGCTTGGTGTTTGGTCTTGTTTAAGTGCTGGAGTTTGATATGGCCACTTGTGGGGATGGCCCAAGCAGAAAACTAGTTTAGGTAACAGTCGTTATTTTCAGCAGTGCACCTGGTCATCAAGGTACAGGTTTGCTTAGGTCCTTTGCTTGTCCTTCTTGCTTCATCACTGGATTTATTTCACAAGGCAGAAATGGTAAAATACTTCTAGAAGTGATGTTACAGGTTTTGGCTAAACTGGAAGCATGAGTTGTGTGGAAAAAGGCAGGAGCTGACTGCCCTGAATATTCCAGATCAGCCTGTGAATGTTTGGTTTGGTGGAGGGAGAGTGAGAAGAGGTAGGCAGTCTTGAGGCTTGGAAAAAATGGTTTCTGTGTCATTAGGATTTATGTGGAGGGGTGAAACATTGTCATTTTTCTTCCTATATTTGAAGAGTAACATAACCCTATTATTTGGCTTCCTGGCATGAGGATAAGTCAGTGTGCAGTGCTGCCCCAGCAGGAACCCTTGTCATCCATTACCACATGGAGAAATGTCAGTCATGCTTTAATATGTTTATTTTTCTGTGTTGGCAGGTAGGCACAATGGTTTTTCTTAATTTTCCTAAAAGTGTCTTAATTTTCCTAAGAGTTCCTACAGCATATGCTCTTCATTCATGTGTGGAGTGTGAGTGCTTTTAGTGCTGAAGGAGTTGGTCCCTTTACATCTGAAGGTAAAATTTGTATAAGAAACACTGACATGCATAAGTTTGGGATGAACTGAACTATTTTCATGCAGCTTGAGAGACTGTAGGTACGTGAGTTGTACCAGCGAATTACATGGCTTCCTGGGATTGCTGCTTCTCCGAGGCAGCAAACTTGTAACTTCAGGAAAGAATAATGATATCTAGATAGAATAAGACTCCAGAGAGGTGTAAAGGAAAAAACAAACACTGAAAGAGTCCAGGTGACACTGTACACCACCAAAACACGGTCTGAGTGCTTTATCATGTCACTAAAAACTCCCCCTTTCTAGGTTACTGTTTATATGCTTAATGGAAATAACAAATTTGGCTTTGAAATATTTTTGGAAATCTCTTAGGCTTTCTTGTCATATATTACAGTCATGTTTTTTTCCTTGGGCTTGACAAGCACCTCAAGAAACAAACAAACAAAACAACAAAACAAAACAAATCCACATACATTTATTTGATGGAAAGGCTGTTAAGTAAACATTCCTAAAGCAAATCAATCCTTCCTAAAAAAAATTCTGAAAAGAAAAAAAAAAATTGAATTGAATATAAGGGCATTGATTACTTTTGAATTGCGGACATCCTGCCCATATTAGATAAATCAATTACAGCTTTTAAGGAGCCACTCGATTTAAAAGGGAGTTAAATTAAACTGTTTGCTTTTCTATCTAGGCCATCTCTTTTCAGTTCACTGCACTCCATCACAGTTATCACTGGTTGCACCTCATTCACCCCATGCTCATCCCAAAATGTGTCAACTCTTCCACAAAATGTTTGGGGTTTTTTGTTAAAACTGAATAGCCAATATGAAATAGAGTAAATGTTTGCCTTCAGCCTGTAAAGGATATGAACATTTGTTATTTGACGATAATATTCACAAAAATAACCCACAAAATTACTGACTTCTCAGCTTGTGCCAACAAGGGGCACCCACAAAGTACTTGTAAAATGAGACTGTGAACTAAAATTCCATAACTGTGTACTGGAAGACTCAGTGAGTTTGTCTTATGATCTGTTACAGTTTTCCTGTTGACTGCTCACGTTAACGTGAATGCTAATGGCTGTCTTTTCACCTCTGAGTGATAAAGGTGAAACAAGGACACAAAACTCTTCTACTCATTCTGCTGATAAGATTTGACTACTCTGATGATATTGTGGTTTGGTTTGCCTTCCCTCCCCCCTCCCCCCCCAATGTCTAATTGATTAATGTAATTACATTTTACTGAAATCAACTGTGATTCATTTGTATTAGATTTTTGTTTTGCAAGTTCATCACATGAAGCCAAAGCTTATCATTCACCCTCTCAGTTATTCTCTTTACAAGTCCTGTATTTCTTATCCTGGTGATGACACATTATAGTGTAATTAACAGAAACATTTCCTGGTGCAGAGAAAGGTCTTCAGCTGGTCTACAAGATTGTTTAACCTTGTGAGTTCATTGAAGCTACGGTGATGGATAAAGTGATTTAAAATGTTTGTAAAAATAGTGTTAAAGTAGCAACAGTGAAGTGCAGTTTGGCAGGAGACACCAGCACCACATATCTGACTACAGTATTGTTTCACAGTAAAAGGAGTGCAGAAATAACAACAGTGACTGCCAGAGTGGCTCCTGGATGGTCAGAGAGGGAAGTTTATTTAACGAACATGTGAAAGAGATGTGTCTGAGCTTCAGGGATAGTCAGAAAAAGGCTCTTTTTGTTTGTGCTCTCACTTTCTCTGGAAAAATGATCTAAAACTCCCAAAGGTGCAGATTATAGACAGCAGTCTGTATAGTGAGGTCCTCCTGGACAGTAAGTGATGCTCACTGTGGCAGTGGAGCACCCATGGTCTTTAAAGATGAGACCCCCTGTGCTGTAGGGTATAATTGGCACCTTCACACTGTGGATTTCAGTAATTTTATATTGTCATATGATTTTTTCTCCTCTTTAGTGCATCTTAAAGCTGTGTCTGCCTAATGGATAGATTTATTTATCTTGGGCCCATCTGTTTGTGTGTTATGCACAATTTGGTATAGATTTAACTTGGATCCTGAACTTCTCAATGCTTTTATTCTTTTCTTCATTCTTATATTTCTTGGGGGCGCTTTGACCACTTACAGTCAGTCAATGGAATGGAAAGTATTCAAGAATTTGTTAGGTAACTACTGTCTTCTTGGTCGCTGCTTGGATTGACTGACTTTGAATGTTATAAATGCATTTTCCTTCTTTGTCTCTCCCTGTAACAGTGAGGTGTAGCGGGTGGTTGGCTGGCAGAAGTGATGGTTTCATAAAAGTGGTTTGTAAGTACAATGAAGATGGCTTTGGGGAGGGATTGAGCAGAAGTATCAGCTTTGGGATATTACTATCAAAGCAGCTAAACTCTGAAAGGTATTTAATGCATGTGACTGAGCAGTAATAGAAATGGTTCTACTTTCTCCTCTAAACCACAGTATGTGTGTGGATAACTATTTCTTCTCTGAGAGCCCTTTCCTATGTCCCAGTTGTCAGTATAATTTTAATAATCAGGATATTGCTGCAAGTATGTCCCCAGCCAGGTCAGTGAAACACTGGTGTGTGTTAGTAGGACTTCCTGCCCTGCTGCAGTTAGAGCTGGTTCTCTGTTTGTGAGCTTTGGAGATGCCAAGAGACTGAGTCCTGTTATTCATATTAGCGTGGATTATCGCGGGTGGGGGTTTGTCCCATGGCAGACCCAGCGGCACATTTTGTATGGGAAATAGGACACACGAGATGTGACCCACAAAATGGCATTTATTAAAACAAGATGACAGCTTATATACAGGGGGATACAGAAATTTCGGGAATAGAGGAGGGTTTCTGCTAGGAAACATCACATCCTGAGGTTCAGTGATAAGGGGACTTGGGGAGATAGGCTGCAGGGAATATGTCTGGTCACTCAGGGGGAAGGGAGAGCTAGGGAAGACTGGAAGGTGTGGCCTGGGTGCACAGACAGGGGAATCTCCTGAGGCTGCAAGGCTGCGGCCTTGTAGCTGAGTCCCAAGCAGTTCTGCACAGCTGCAGTTGCTAGAAGACTTCTAGATAGATCTTTTCTTCTGAGCCTTCCTTGCAGCTCTTTTGCATCTCTCTCCACTCTCTGTAGGCCTCTTCTGGTCCACCCCTGACAGTGGATCTCAAAACAAGAGACATGTCTTGAGGTGGTTTCTTTTACTGATGCAATGTCCAACTCAGAGTTCATAAGAGCAAAATGATGTCCACTTCTCACTTGCTCTTTTGAGACTCTGTTTACCCCGCATGTTGGGAACAATATTGGTCTACTTTTTACTCTCCTCTTCAAGGCCAGCTACATACCACCAAATATGGGGGGGAAAAAGTGAGTTCTCTGATTTTTATGACCTCTGTAACAATTGGCAAGGCATTATTTACTTGTGCTCTATACAGTTACTTGAAGAGATATTAGATGTGTTTCCTGATCTGTCCAGATGGGTTTCAGAGTCCAAATTCCTCTTTACTTTGCTTCCATTGCAATGAGTAGGTGACTTCATCCTGTTTCTCTGCAGCAGAAAATACAGAAAATAAAATTCTGTGCAGAAAATAAAATCATGTGCCAGAGCCTTTGAAAACTAAGCCTGGGTATCCAACAGTCAAGTTATGCATATAAGGGGTTTGTTGCTTCCTAATGGAAGCGCAACATGTTGGGCATTGTAGCAACAGAGAGTCATTGTCCTGGAGAGCTTAAGTTGAAACAGATGTGTTAGAAGTGGGGGAGGAAGAAGAAAGACACAGAATAGCAGCATGGGTTGCACAGATTCGCTTGGCTGGCAGAAACTTGGACTAGAATTCAAATCTCTAGGCCCCTAGCTCATTGCTTTTTTTGGGCTGGATCCTGTTCTCTGTTTATATCACTCATGACATCCGTCTCGTTTTTGAGACTTGCCAGGTAGGTTGAAGAAAAGAAGTTAATGGGACATTACCACTGCAGTATCCATAAGTTCCCCAAAGCACAATTACTTTTTTTTTTTTTTGAAAGGGGAAAGTAATAGTGGGTTGGTTTTGGGGTTTGAGGCTTTTTTTTTAGCATCCAGTTTTGCTGAAATATTCCAGTTACAGGACTGACTTGTAGATGACTTGTATGCAAACATCAGTAGGAACGGTTTTACAGTCTGCGATGTACCTTCTTACTCTGAGTTTTTCAGCTTCATTATCATGTTAGCAGTGTTGAAACTTGCTGGGAGCGGTGGGGAACCAAGTCATATTTTCTGTTGCATCTGGTCCCCAAGGTCTGGCAAGCAGGAAGGCTCAGATTTCTATAAAGCCATGATCTGTGTTTGACAGCTATGTTCTGGCTGAGAACTGGCAAGGGTTTTGGCAGCCTCTCTGAAAGGCATTTGAATCTCACTGAGGGCTTAATGGTAGACGCAGTGCGATCCAGTTCCACAGAAAGTTTCTTTTCTTGTGTAACTAATTACATTTTTTTCCTGCTCTACAGTCTGTATTGTTTGATCACAATTAGACAGGTAATGGGGACTTGGGTGGGCAAGGAAGGCTTGGATGAAGTAGAGCTCAGTAAGTGTTACCATCACCCAGGTCCTCTGTCAGTTACAGGGAGCAGGTTGTAATTTTTTGTCTGATAGAAAAAGTTCTACTTCTAAAAGTCAAAGAGATTCACAAAATACAATAAATATATTGGAGCATGAGGCTGAGACTTCTTAGTCTGATGCAGGGAGAGAAGAAATGAATTATCAGGAAAAAGACTTGAAAAGAGGAGAAGCTTTTTAACTTGCTGGGGCTTGGAACTTCCAGTAAAAGGCTTGGTGGAGATGAGGCAGATGACACTCTTCCTCTACCAGCCATCATTTGCAAGGCAAATGCTCCTTGCAGGTCTCCTTGTAAATGTAGAGTTTCTGGTTCTTTGGTGATGCTTTCAAGCCTTTCAGAATGCTTCTCCATAAATGGAGATAAGCAGATCTCTAGCAGCAAAGGCAGAGGGTCAGAAGGGACACGAGGCTGCGGAGATAGTCACATGCATAAGAGACTCTGAAGGCACTAAATGCTGAAGAAACCTGTGCTTTCTCTTTGATATTATTTGGTTATTTAGTCTCACTTGCTAACTGTTGGGATTTAGTATACATCCTTATGCATTAGTTTCTGTTCCCCCATACTTGATACAGATAATTATGCACAGTGTGAGGCAGGTGTGAATCACCAGTAGCCTCTGTCAGATCACTCCCTTGTTTTTCAGAATTTGTTGTGGAGTCTAAATGCTGGAATTGTGTACTGACTTGGAAATACTCCTATCTGCAAGGGGAGAAAGGTGTCAGCTTTCCTCACCATGAGAAAAACGGCATGACCAAGGCCTTCTGGAACAACTGTGAGTTTCTTAATTCTGGAAATACCAAGTCTGATCTTAGTTTCTCCATTTTTGAATCTGAATGTCTGTCAGAGGAAGTTTCTTCTGCACCACTGAAGAAGATGGGGAGCAGCAACAGTTGATTGTCATACGTAGCTCGTCTGTGAGAGGCAACAGATAATCTCTCTGCTTGCAGTATGCATGGCAAAAGTGAGATTAAATTAAAAACAACAACAACCTAATACGACCTGTATGCCAGACCTTTTATATGTGTATTTAATTCAGATTTCACCAGCTCTGGTTAAAATGCATGATGAAATAGAGGGGTCAAAAAGTGAGGGGTCTGTATATTATCCATCCTGGATTATACTGCACAAAGCAGTAATCCCCACCATTTTGCTCAGGTGACTTGAAAGCATTATTCTGAACACTTAAGGAAGTTTTTTTTCTTCTAGAAGTAATGGCCTTAATTATCTCATTATTACAAGAAGTGACCCTTTCCATTTCTGTGGCTGCTTGCCTAGCGGAGGAGGTCATTTGCCATGACACTTTGATAAAATCTCTGGAATTAAAAACTTTTTGAGTACCCAGGTCATCAGATATACATTAGGTTCTGGAAAACATTCATAAAATGAAATGAGGCATGTGGAGATGAGTGCAGTGGCCTTTATTGCTATGATTAGGTATCCAATTATGTTGCTTCATTTGAGTACCTCATCTCATGTAGCCTCTGCTTGTGGCATCACCTCTGCTCACTGCATCTATTTTGTGTAATATTGGGGTAACTGTGACAGGGGCCTCTGTGGCAAGCAGAATACAGATGCTTTAAAATATTCAAATGTAAAAATCCATTTCTTGTTGGCAGGTTTATTCTTTTAGTAAAGGGGCTTGACGAGAAGGGGAGTAACCATAGAGAGCACTAAGGGGGAAAACCAGATGACAGTGACATTGCAAGAGGAATCCAAGAGCTAGTTGAGGGGTTTTTTTCTGTTGAAAGATTTTTATTAAGCACCTGGAAGGCATAAAATACATCTCAGAAGTACTCTGAGTCAACTGAATGGCCTTGAAAACAGCTTGTATGTGGGAGAAGAATGGACAGTTGCTAGAATGGCTTTCATGTTTGGGATAGCAAAAAGAGATCCCTATCCCTTTGATCCGAAAGAAGTATGCTGAGTGGCAAATGGGGCTTTTTGACTCTAGAGATATAAGCCTTATTTTTGCTATTAAAATTAAATGGCTCAAGAGCTCTCTAGCATTTTGAAGTAAATGCCACCATTTGAGAAGGAGATTTGTGTGTCAGTCCTGCCTCAGGATGCATCCCAAAGAATGGAAGAGAAATGACTTGGACTGCTATGTTTTCCATTAATGATCAATCTGTTGCTAGAACTATTTGCCACTTGAATCCCCTATTGGAATTCAAAGCCCTTAATTGGGAGATCCTGAAAGCTCCAAAAGCAAATAGTGGAGCAGAGTAAATGTTAAGCAGCAGTCAGTTAGGGCTTAAAAACTCATCTGGCTCTCCAGACGAATCAGAGAGCTGTAGCTGTGTTTGTTCCGGCTCTCAGCTCTGTGCTACAGTACAGCAAATAGTTCATCCTTGTCCTCAAAATCTCTGGTCAAGCTTTAAGAGCTCATAGCTGACTTACTGCAGAGTGACATTGAGGACTGCATGCAATCTGTCTTCTTTAATTCCATGTGTTTTCACTAGTTGTTCTTGATGCCTTTCTGAATGCTGTTCTTTAGAGAAAAAAGGGGAGAAACGCAGCAGGGCAAACATAGCTGGAGCAAGTTTGGTAGAAAGATGCTTTGGTAATGATTTTGGGAAGTGGTGGATATCACATTATTTATCTGCCATTGTAGTGTCCCAACACAAGTGGGTTTTCTCTCTGTGTTGGGCAGAGCATTACAATGAGCTTTTAGGAAAGCTTTACCGTGCCACTGCTGTACTGAAGTGCTCAGGTTTTCCTTACCTACCGTCCCTGTGAAATGTGTGATGAAGAATGGCAAACACTGCTGCAGCTTTGAGTGCTCAGCTTGCCAGTACTCAAAGTGTAACCAAGATTACAAGGAAACTGTGATGAAACTAATCAGGATTAGCAATCACCAAACATGAGTGGGACTGCATCTCATCTTTTGGCTTTGCTCTGCTGGCTTAAATTTGCACCATATAGCGGATACAGTAAGACCAGATTTACAGTGCTGAGAAATATCATACATTAAAGCTGAAGTGCATCACGAACTAGTAGTGGACTTGACAGAAAGCAAACAGTCCACCAGCAAAGGGCATCTGAGCTTTAACCGCTTGAATTCTTATTTCAATTCCATCTAGTCAGGACCACGGTGGAAGGGAAGCAGTAGAAAACCAAGTCCAAGCGACCCATATGTTGGTGAAGTACTGAACTGTTCTTAACAATTTTTGACCTGGGTGTCTAAACAGACTAACTGCAGAGATGAGCCTTAAGACATGGTTGAACGAAGTCCAGGCATTTACTGGTATCACCAATAAAACAAAACAAAACACCAAAAAACACAGAACCAAAAAAACAAAACAAAACACCAAACCAAAACAACCCAGATTAAAGAAAGCAACAGCAGTCTTAATAAATGCATTTTCAGTGCTAGGGTAATAAGAATGCAGTCATAACATCAACAAAATGCTGGTGAGCCTCCTAGAAGTATTTTGAGGAAGTAAACAAATATTGTCTACTGTAGATCAGTGTACAATCAGTGTAGATCAGTAGTATTAACACATCATGATATATTAGTCAATGGCATACTGACAAGGTAAGCTATTCAGAGGGGTAGAAAATTTATCTGGAAACATTTGTTGAAATAGTAAGATGCTGGATATTATCAACCCCTAATGTAGTCTACTTGCATCTGTCCTTGAAGGAAGTGGTGATGGATATTCCAGGATCACACTTAAAGTATTGCAGAACATATATGTTGCAGGCAATGTCCTCAAGCAAATAACCTGTGGCTTTACCAAAGCTCTCTGAAAATTACTGAGGTTCTCCTAGCATACAATGTGTTAGTGACAGGAGGTCCAGACTTTGTGCAAGTATCATATATTCAAGACATCTAACTTGTGATAATTGGTGTCATGATGATGTAATAACACTCAAAAGGATGCTTGCACCTTGAAGAATGTCTGTGAAAAGGTGAGATTTGCACCATCTGGAAAATGGTATGCTCCATTTATAAGGCACTGTGCGAGTCCTGACAGCAGCAGTCTTGACACAGTAACTTTACTGGATGAATTCAGGATGTTTTAGTGGTCCTTTTTGATACATTCTTCAAAATAATCCTTCAGTAATATAGAACAGTAATTTGTTTCCATCACTCTTGTTCACTAATGAAAGCCAACCAAAAAGCGCTATGTGTGAAATTTTTACTGCCTTATCCAAGTCTTCAGGACCAAAATTTCTGATTTGTCCTTGATGACTAAGCCTGCTGTCTTGTGCAGGCGAGTGTTTTGTGGGCAAATTTTGTAACAATTGTCTTGAGTTTTTGGTCTCTTTTTTTTTGTTGTGATGTGGTTATGTTCCTCTTACCTCTGTTGCCCTTTGCATCTTAAATAATGTAGCTCACACAATGGGGCTTGTCACTCTTCAGAGCTGCAGTCCAGCAGATTGGGACTGGCCTCAGGGAATCTGTGTTCATGTTAACCATTGGGTATTTTTAGATTCCTCCTTTTCACGTGCCACCAGGGCAAACTACAGCACAATGGTTGTGTTAGTGTTTTCAACTAAAAAATAGAGACATTTATTTCCTAATGAAAGTTGTTTGAGAAACTGACTTCCTACCCTCCTCGATGCTTGTTCTTTACTGATGTAACAGCAGTGACTGACTCAGAAGGTGATACTTTGCTGCAGATGTCAGCTGAAGTAGTTGGTGTGATAGATTTGGACTTGGGTATTTTCAAATGGACACAAATTGTGCCTTGTGCAATAACTGTACCTGCCCTCTTACTTGCTGTTAAAGCTTTTTGTTACAAGAAAGCATAGGAAGGAGTACGAGCTTGCCTGAGGAGGATGCTCTTTGTAGTGCTTTCATATTTCTACTCAGAAGTCAGCCTTGACAGTTAGGTGAACGAGTGCCTTCTGGACAGGGTGTGCAGACATCTCATTAGAAGTCATAATGTCTAATGGCCAGTCTCTTCGCGAACGAAGAACCGGGGAAGGTCTTTACACCTTCCAGCCTGCGCATTGGATTTTTTAGGTGAGACACAGTGTGCGCGGAACTGAGCCCACCCTTTAATCCTGAGGTTCATCCGCCGGGGCCAAGCACGCTTGGACAGTGGCAGCGAGGTCCTCAGGACGTAGATGGATTGCCTTACAGGGCTAGTGAGCTCCATCTGCCCGGGGAGTGTCCTAACCGGGAATCGAACCCAGATCTCAGCGTTGACAACGCTGTGGTTTAGCCACTGCACCACCAGGGACTCATTAGAAGTCATAGGAATTGTAAAATACACAGTGGCATATCATCTCAATGTTGAGAGGTTTCTGAATTCTTTACTTGTTGGCTTAACTGTGTTAAATTCATCACATCTGATGCAGTTATTCTTGCAGTCAGGTTCACTGTGGGGTGCTGGTTTTCCCTTGTAAATTTACTGCTGCTTTATGGGGTGGATGTTTCTGTTTTTCCGTCCAGCCTATTGAGAAACAATGTAAACTTGAACTCCTGTTTACTGTTGATGAGTAACATTCCCTTCCTAGTGACTTGAGAAGACTGCTTGGTCAGTGGTGAACTCCTCTGAGCTCTTACAGCTTTTTTTTTTTTTTTTTTCCCTGCTGCTTACTTTCTACTGCTTTTTTCCTACTACTTTTCTACTGCAACTACTGATACATTGCTTATGAAAGCGGAATTGCTCAGTCTGCATCTGTGAGTAGGTGAGACTATGCATTTAAACACCAGTTAGCAGGAACATAACTATAATATTAAGTTCTGCTTGTGTTCTTGTGTATATACATTATAAGTGTATCACCAAAAATAAATCCTGACACACAGTATTTTTGAATTTACTCATTTTAACTAGACTGCTGCAGCTGCTAAATAGACAATTGAGGAGTTTTAGGTAACACACTGAAGAACATAAGTGTAGATGTTAGTTTCTAACAGGAAGAAATCTTGTTTTGCAATGTCAGTGTTTCTAGGAGGGACAGGCTAAACAGTTTTTATTTCTGTTTGAATTTCAGCTTCTAGGAGGATCTCATTTTTTTTTTTTTTTCCAATTTATTAAAACCCACCCCCCCCCATTATTTTTGCATGGCACCAAGGACTCTGTAAAATCTCCATTGTCAAATTGGGAAGAAAATCCATGCTATCTGTGTATGTGAAGGTTATATTCCCTGTCTAATAAGGAACATAAGTAAAACATTCTGTTCCAAACTCTCCTGTGCAAACAGGATCTAGAATCAACTGACTTGAGCTTTGACTTGTAATAGTAAATCAAGATTGACTGTTGGAATGACTACATTAGGAAGGGGATTTTTATTTTTATTTCTTCCTACCTCCTGCCATCCCTTGTAGGGATATACACGTGCCTTGTGTCCTGTGCTTCTGACCAAAGACACAAGGTCAGTTACCTTTGGCCTGTCCTGTGAGCCCAAATGAAATCTACTTTATGGCTGGGAAAGAATAGTATGTTAAACTTAGTAAGGGCTAATTCCAAAGTAATCTTGGAGCAAAATTAGAAGATGTTTAGGAAATCAAAGCCAAGTGGCATAAAATCAGATCTGATGTGAGATCCTGGCAGCAGCCTTGTAAAAGAGTCAGGTCTTGTAATCAGTGAGTGCTTAAACAACAACATAAGTTTTAAAATCTTGTGTTGATGTACCTGATGTTGATTGTCCATTTCTGCATTTAACTACTACACCAGAAATCATTACTATATCCATTAAAGCTCTATTCTGTCCTCTAGTACTTTTTAAGTTCTAAGAAATTAATAGAATTTGAAGCATAGATTGCATAGGGCCTGTCTTTTCCTGTGTTTCCAGAACACAGTTGGAATCAGCTTCCTTCTGTGTCCAGAACAACCTTGTATTGCTTTTTGTAATGTTTTTAGTGCAACTCTAAACTCAACAGTCTGGACTTGAAGTAAGTAGACCAGATAAAATTGTTTGGACTCATAAAAGAGGAGGAGAAATTCTCTGCTGTATACTGACATCCAACCTAAACATGGGGTTATTCTGAGCACTTGCGCAGAAAGGAAGAGGGAAGTGATGTGATCTGATGTACTATACACACATCTTAATAGTCCTACATTAGTCCCTGTTGTCTAGACTGGCAAACAGAACATGTAGTCAGGAATTATGACATTGAGTTCAAGTGTTGTTGGTTGTGAGGTTCCGTTGCCAAGCACAAGGATGGAGAAAGTTGTAAGGCAGGAAAAGGAGAAAAATCTACAAACTAGAAAGGAATATTTTGCTGCAATTGGGGTAGTGGGTGTGAAAATGACCGGATACCCATGGGACATCTAGATTTTGATAGATTTGTAGATGCACAAAGTATTCAAACATTCTTGATGACTATGAGTAGAGATTTTCTCCATGTGTAAGGAAGATCTTCCACTTTGTAAACCATTTTCAGATGTCTCAGCTTTTAGCCCTCTCTTTGAGCACTTCCATGTCTCTGCTTTATGATTATTAGTGTAAACAACTTGACTTATTTGTGAAACATCTTGCAGAATCTGTCCCTATGAAAACAGTAGAGATTTAAGCTACTTTAAAAGGTGTTGTTAATTATTTTTGAGTGTGGTTTCTTGCTGAAGACTACTGATACAGAAGTATATTTATTCAGTGAGCTGTGGTTGTCTTTTCTACCTTGGGACTTTTAATTTTGCTGAAACTTCCTATATGAAATTCCAATTCTTTCCTTATTGACAACTGTAATATTGGATAAATGAAGGAAAGAGTGGTGAGCAGGTACTCAAAAATATCCAACAAAAGTCAAAACAGTAAAAAATACTTAATCTTTCAAAATATTCCAGACACTGGAGAAATATGACAGATTTCACCCATGAATGAGTAAATGATAAGGTGAATTGATTTCCATGAACCTGAAAACAAAAAATGACTGACCAGTTTGTTCTACTGAACAACACAATCAATGAGAATAGATTGGGAAGATATTTCCTGAAAAATATAGTGAATTCAGTACTGTCTTCTCTGTTGGTATTAGACAACAGAAACTACAGGGGCAGCAGATACCTTCTGGGTTTAGTTACATTGAAAAAAGTGGTACTTTTTCCTGTTTTCTTATAAGCATTTGCCCACTTTTCTCACGAGACTGCACAGATGCCTGCAGAGAAGCTGTGTTCCAAACACTGTGTATATACACTCATACATCAACATATGGAGGAAGAGTAAGTCTCCTAGGTGTGGCGTCTACACGCTGTGTAAGCCCATCCTTGCGAGATCAGAAAAAGCCTGTAAAATAACTGACTTACTCGAAGCAATTTGGGTTTTTTGCTGTTTGTGTTCCTGCAGGTCAGAATAGTCCAGCATGTATCTTCAGGTGTTACTGTCACACAATTAACACTAGCAGTAGATTCAAAACAAATAACCTGTTGTGCCTCCTGCAGTGACCAGGGGAGAAGGTGAGGCTCAGCACAGAGCAACAGAGTTGTTTTGCTGCTTCCACTGGTGTAAAAGGCTTTAAGGGCAAGAGGCTTAGCAGTGGACTGTAAGTAGTTCAGAGGTGGTATTAATTACAGATCCATTTCTTCATCTGTAAGATCAGCAAGGAAGAGGGAACTTTACTTAAGGTACTTTGCAATCACTCCTGCCCAGGGAGCATGTTTGCCCAGAGAGGGGAATTACCTTTGGAACTTGGCCAAGGGTATTCCATGCTTGAGCAGGCTCAAACTGTCTGGTGCAAATGCAGATTTCGTCCTTCCTGTTTGATTGTTTGGTAAAGTGTTTCTAATTTGTGTCAGTAAATGTTCTGAAAAAAAGGTGTTGTTCTTCTAGAAGGAAAGATTCAAAATCTTAGTTCCCTGCTCTGCAAAGGTCAAGTCTTTGAAGTGTCTCTGTCTTCTCAGGTTTGGTATCCAAGGAGTTGGACAGGAGCAGTTTTAGCATGGAAAACGAGCTAGGTACCTACCAGCACCAACCCAGGCTTTTCTTAGCCTTAACTGTATATTGCATAGAGTTGGACAACTGTTTCCAATTGTGGACCTGTTCCCACTGGCTTTTCCCTAACGTCGCTAGTGAAGGACTGGATATTGAAATACATGTACAAAAGACAAGTCAGGCTGAAGGACTTCAATGGATCTTACAAAGGAAGCCATACAGCTGCAAATGTGAATTTCTTTTATGGTCTAAATCTCAACTTTACAAGGGTATCACCTAACAAACCAAAACCACTACAGGGAGAAAGAACAGGAGCAAGTGGCCACCCATAAGCAGAGTAAGGAAGGAAATCTGACTACAAAGGCTCTCCTCACTGTTATTGTTGTAATCATGTATTGATAGCCAGACTTCACATGTGCAGTTGTTCAAGACCATGAATGGCTTTGCAGCTCAGCTTTTGAAAGCACCTGGGTTGTGGGCACAAGGCTGTGAGTTGTCTGTGGTGCACAAGCAAGTCTGGCACAGGACCAGGGGGTCTGTGTGTACCCACTGCTGCAGCCAGCAGTTCCAGCCTGCCCTGCAGCTTGTTTCCTGTGTGTCTCAGTGCTTAGGAAGTGCATTGTGCCACTCTCCTTTCTCTACAGTAGCTGGAAATTTCCCTGGGGTTACTTCTCCCTTAATAGAACAGTATAGTAACAGAAGAGTAATTTCCTATCATTTAAACAAGAGGTCTTGTGTCTTAATATGGCTGTTGTTCAAATAAAGGCACAGAACTGCAGAGACAAAAGTTAGAAGTGCCTGAGTTAAGGTTTTATATCATGTCGATTACTGTGATGCATAAAGTGAGGCTCCCATATGTACAGGCACCTCATCAGAGCATGCAAAGTCCCTGATGGTGGAAGGCTTTCCAGCCCATTAAAGAATGTTTTTTCTAGTATGTCATTCTGGCTTTTCTCCCTATGAGCCTGCACTTGGCAGCCAAGCAAACTGAAGGCCAGCATAAGTATCCTGCTGCATGTATGTTTAATTCTGTCCTTCTCTTCACCATCTAAAGTTTGTGCATGTTTACTTTCTATTCCTGACCAGGCATGTATTATATATCCTGTTCAATCTTTTTTTTTTTTTTTTTTTTGATCACACAGGCATAGAGTCAGCAAGACTCAGGGGCTTCTTCAGACTGGTATGGTTGTTGGAAGAAATTGCATTTTGGTGGGGTGCAGCAAGCTGTCCCTGATGCTGAGGACCTCTGTTGGCCAAATCTCTGCATTTGACAGGGAAATCACAGGAATGACTTTGCCTCCTCCTTGTTTTACCTCTGTGGATTTCTTTTCTGGGGACTGGAGCAGGGACCAGCCCTCATGCTGAGTGGCTTGCTTATTTCCCTTTTCTGGCTGGCTATCTCACAAGAAACTGAGAAGCTGAGGGAAATGTCTTGGGCATTCCCCTTCATTCATGCACTGATATCTGGGCTGACTGCTGCAGGTCCCAACCCTTCTTACAGCATTAGTGAGAAGCAGTGTTCAGAAATGGGATTCAGTATGGATAACCAGTTAGCTGAATGATTTTGTTTCTGTTAAAAGTAGAAGCTTCTCCAGAGCAGTGGTATCCCATTATACTGCTGCAAGATATGATGTCATCTGCTACAATAAGTGTTTTTCAGACCTCATTTATTGAAAAACCACATAAATCTGATGAATAGATCAGAAAAATGATTGCTTTCAAAAGGCTGTAGTTAATTCTTGTAGTAAATGGGATTTTTTTTTTAGTGCTTTCATATTGGGTGGAGCTGGAACCAGATAACAGAATTGTAAGAAATGGGTCATGGGAGGGAAGTTGGTGGGAGCGTCTAGGTCTGTCTAAGCTGCACTCACCAGATGCTGAGATTCTGGGTCATGCCAAACATTTTTTCAGCTTCTGTAGATCTTCCAGCTCCAGTCATTAGAGGAACACCATGTGCCTAGTATGCGCAGCTGAAAACATGCAAAGTTTTGTTAGTGTATACAGTACCCAAAACTCTGCTTGGGCTTGAAAGTGCACTGTTGTGCCATCTTCAACTATGACTATCAGTAATTTTTTTCTTATGATCTCATTATGATACAGTACTAGAAGCTGCTTTTTGTCTCATGACGGGGACGTGAAAGAAAAGACCAGCAGCACAGCAACTAGGATTTTCCGAGAGAGGTTGTGTTTCCATCTGAAACCAATACTGTGGGTTCTGGTGCGCTGGACTGAGGCAGTGGGAGGGAGGACGGAGGTTACACGTCATTTACTGCCCTCTGTGAGTATGGAGAAAAGTGCAGCCTCATGTTCCCTGAGTCACCCGGGAGCAGTCATGCCATTCAGGGAGCGGACGGCACCTCCCGAAACCCAATTACAACTGGAGCTTCCATCACAATTCCCTTTCTGATTTCTGCTGTGCGCCTGAGCTGGGCCCTTGGACCCTTCTTGTAGAGGCCCATGGATGAGTAAAATCCTGAGTCCTTAAAAGAGAGCCTCCAGCTAAGTTGCAGAGACGCTTGTGGAAGTGGACGAGTCGGGAACACTCTCAGTGTGTGCCGAGCTGACTAAAGATGCATCACAAAAATAAAAGGGGAAGGGGGCGGCAACACTCTGCGTAGGATCTCGGGGTGTGTCTGGTGTCCCCCGGAGGAAGGGGGGGGGGGCAGGGAGCCCCCGGGACGGCTCCCGGCGGCTCGCTCCATCCGCGCCGCTAGGATCTCCAGCGCCGTCTGGGAAGGCGGCCGCGTTCCTTGTGCAGCGGGGCCGGCGGCTCGCCCCGGGACTGCCCAGCTGCCGGTGAAACCCGAAACCCGAGGGCTGGCCCTTGGGAGGAGGCCGCTCCAACCCCTCTCCCCGCGCACTCACAACGCGGCACACGCGTTACGCATCGCTCATCTCACGCACACACATATTACACATTACACATCTCACAGAGATCGCACACGCACACACACACACACACACACACGCGGTGCCACTCCAGCCGCCGCCGTGAGCTGACCCCGGCGGGCACCGCGGGGCTCCCGTGTGATGGTGGCAGCCCCGCCCGCGCACAGGTTTCCTGAGCTGCTGAGGGAGGCGGGAGGAAAAGAAACTTGTGAGCGCAGCCGAGCTGAAATAAGCTGTCGCTGTCGCCCGGCGCTCCTCGAGGAGCCGCCGCGTGTATGGGCGAGCCCGCCGGCCCTGTGGGCGGGCGGTAGGAGCGCCGCGGCGAGCACCGGGGTAAGGACCGGCGATGCCGCTTTTGTCCGGGTGACAGAACCGTGTGCGCTTTGCAGGACAGATTACTGCTGCAGACCGGGAAGCGGTGGCAGCAGCTGTGTCTGTGTGTGTGTGAGAGAGACAGCTGTTCTTGTTTGCCGGGTCTGTGTGTGTGTGTGTAGGCATCTTTAAATGTTATGTGCTGTTATTTCTTGGCAACGCCTGCCCAATACTTCATAACAGGATCCTTTTCTGTTGGTTTCAGGGGTGCAAGCAGAGTATGTGTGATCTGACTACTTGTTGACTTAAGTATATTTAAGTCTAAGACGCTGGTGCTTTCTGCAGTCCCCATGTTAATGAGTGTCTTGGGACTGTGATGATTGTCTTAAAATCTTCCTCCTCCTGCACAAGTATCTGTAGCAGGCTTTGAGAGGTAAGGTCCTAACTGGGACAGACTTTGCAACAAGGAGTCTGTAATCACAAAAGAGTGATTTTCAGAGCCACAGAGTGGATTTCTTTTTAAGATGAGGGAGTAATTGTCTTCTCGTTTTCCTTCACTGGAAAAGAAATTGTATGTAATATTTGTGTCTTTCTTAGCAGTACTGTGCGTGTATGTTGTCGGTTTGGGAGTTCTCTTATTTCAGCAGGGTGGAGAGTATTAAATAATTCAGGTTTGATGATGTTAGAAACGTTTTTAAAACAGATGACTGAAAATAAACAGCAAGATTTTTTTTAGATTAGTACCTTTTAGATAGAAATAAGAAAACAGTTTAGTGTGTGACATACTGATGTCATAACACAATTTATCTAACATTAATCTGAATTCTGTGTTAAGTGGCAGGGTTTCTGGGAAAGGATGATCATAACTCTTATTAGATCAGCAGGTATTGAGGTGGTGTTAGGTTTTCTGTGCTGCAGTAGTTCTGTGCCTGGAAGGTGACAATAACTTCTGTATGTTCAGGGGAAAAGGATTCTGCATGAGGTAAGAATTAAGGGACTGGGACTTACCAATACAAGGGGCAAAGCATTTTTACCCAGCTAAAAAGGATTTAAGTGACATCTCGTACTCACGGAAGGCATGCAGAATTACAGCTAGAGGTAGAAGAAGGAAGGATTGAGAGTCAAGTGCTTGTTTCTGGTCCCATGAAATTTTCATGTTGTGGCAGGTTTTGTTACTGCAAAAGGCATCTTCTAGTACATGATACAGTGGCTTATGTTAAAAATAAATGTGCACAGAACTTATGTTTCTTTGTGCATGATATCTAAAGTTATTAGTCTGTCTCTCAGCTGTTTTTTTCTTCTCTTGTTCTCTACTTGACTTTCAGTCTTTAATGAAACGAGGTTTAGTCCATCCTGAAAAAATTAAACCAACCAAAAAACCCACAGTAATGAAGTAAAAAATATAAAGCCATGTCGAAAATCCAACTAAAAACATGATTCTGCATGGAAAGCATGTTTTCTTTGCACTGTAAGGCAATGTGGTTCTGGGCTCAAATGAAGAGGAGGCTGCGGGTTGTTTTTTTGAGACATGTGCCTCTCCTGTGTTTACAGGCATGGAGATCGTTTTTATGGCCCTATAGCTAGGTTTATTTTTCTGAAAATGGACTTTAGAAAGACAGAAATTACAATCCCTTTAAGGGAATGGCCTCACAAGTAGTAGTTTGTAAGGTCAGAAGCAATCAGAATCAAAAACCCCTGTGAGCTCCATGTGCAGCTATAGTACATGAGCATTTCTTGCTGCTTGATTGAATATCTAGTTTTTTTAAAACATACTAGGTGGTAAAAAAAAGGGGAGTTGAAATTCACAGTGAGTAGTTTGAAGTGATTTGTATCTGTTATCTTTAGCTTTCTTCTCTGTAGGCTCTGTTGTGTTTATTGTGACCTAATAGCCTTTGCAAGTATGCTTTATTCTTGGAGCTCTTACTTACTGGCTTTATCTATATTGGGCAAAGGGAATACTTGACATGACTTTTTTTTTTAATAACCTCCCCCAACAGAGTGGTGGGGCATTTGTCTTGTAAAATGTTTTGAGAGGGTGAGTGTTTTTTAGCTTCCAGCCAGGAAGAGAAAGAAAAGGTTATCTTCTCTTGGCATTCTGAACCAAGAAAAACATTGCAGGAGCATATGTGGTATAGGTTTTCTTTGTTTACTGTGTGGAATTTGACTTTCTGTAATGCTGAAGACTCTAGGTAAGGTGAGTGAGTGGCTGATAGTGTTGGATGATAAGGAAACACACAGCTTTTAATGAAACTTGTTGCTCTACTGCCAGTCTTGGGGGGATAGAGACTAAAAAGTCAATAGAGGCCAAATTTCCAGCTTAGATTCTCTTCCTTCATGTAAGACTCTGGAAAGTGTGAGTGATAAGATTTAGTCTATGTCACTTTCTATTATTATGCTGAACCAAGGATTTCAAGTTAGAATTGGTTTGTTTATCGTTGTTGCCTGCATATATTTAGAAAGTCTTTATTAGGTTGCACTTCTTTAATTGAAATCACTCACCAGGTGACTCAAAGGTGGATGTGCTTCAGCAGCATAGCAGACATCAACAAACCCTGTGCTGAGACAGATAAAGGCTCTTCAGTTGCAGAGCTATAGGCAAATGGTGCTGAAATCCCAGCCTTATAGCAGTGGGAAGGGCATACAGTCTTTGGTGGCATTGGTACTGTGGGAGCCAGGAGAGGCTGCCTTGCCAGGCCACTGTGCAAGAGCTCCCAGGAGCAGGTGGATGGTGCTAGGAAGCAACTATCTTTGGTCCCTATGGTATCCCAAACTTACCAGGACAAGCCAGCATCTGATGCCTCCCAAGCCTCCTGGTTTTGTCATCTTTGCTTCCAATAGGCAACCTCAGGATGTGCCTGCAAACCAGCTATGGCAGCCAGCATGTAGGTGTCTGATCTTGGTGTGAGGAGCTGCATACGGAGAAACTTCTTCTTGCATATGGAGAAACAGCTTCTTGCATATTTCCTTCTTCCTTGTGCTTCAGCATTTTGCCGGTTACCTTTCAGTGGTCAAAGTGTGGATGGTAAGGACTGGAGTGAAGCTGCACGTAGATTTTGTATTGAATTGATTATGCATTCAGAATGAACCATAAGGGTCCCTGATTAGCTTCCATTAAAAGCTAGATAATTTAGTTTTGAAGAATATCCTGTTTTGCTAACAGAAAGTCACTTGGTGGACTTTGAATACTCTGCAAGGTATTCATTTGATGTAATTGTCATCAGTCAGCTTTACTGCAAGGTTTTGACTACCAGCTTTGTTAGCTCTTGGTCTTATTAGCTCTTCGTATGTTCAAAAGCCTTCTTTATCCAAATTTCTGCTTCCACTAGAGTTACTATCTTTACCTTCTTTTTGTAAAAATGCAGAGTAGAATTTCTTCGTTTCTTCATTGTCTTCTCCCATTCTTTAATTATTCCAATGTTTTTTAAATGGTTTTCAGTTTTCCAAAATGCTTCTAGAAGTTTTAAAACCAACTCTGGAGGTAATGTTTTGGGTGAGGTCCTGTGAAATTCAGAGGCACAATGAGCTTTATACTGTCTTTTTCCTTGTTAAATAGTCCTGTGATGACACTAGAGATGGAGCTGTTGTGTTGAACAAGGACTTGAATTTTTCCTTCAGGAGGATGTTCTCGGGTACTGTCAGTTCTTCCCAACTTGTGCACCTGCTGAGCAAAAAGACACAACCTGGTGCACAGACCGACAGACAGACAGACAGTCGCCTTTCCTCTTTGTACGTGATGGCTTCCTTGGTATTTGTCACCTGCACAGCTTTTCAGTCATGACCTTTTTTCTTCTTCTTCTTTTTTCTTCTAAGTCATTGGCTACACTGCAAAATAAGACAGTTGCTTTGAGACTAGAAACCACCTGCAGTGTAAAGTTTTTTCGTTTACGGTCATGGTCTTTGACTTATCTGTTGAATGTTTGAATTAATTTTGTCTGCCTGGCTCAGCTCTTTTTTGATTGGGCTTTCCTAATGAAAATGTTGTGCTCCATCAAGCCAGAGGTCTTGGAGGAACACACAAGCTTATTGCTTTTAACTTCAACAAGCTTCTGTTGTTTGCTGTTGTACTTGTTAGTCTGGAGGGAATTTCATGCTCGATGGCTCAGTGAGACAAACCTCAGCAACACATGTTGAATTCCTTGGTAATGTGTATGTAGTTTATTGTCATGAAGTGCCCTTCATTTTCCTATATTTAGTGGTGTGCAATTTTTTGTAATAGCAGTTATGCTTTTTAGCAAAGACATGTTACTTCCAGGAAGCAGCTGGTGTGTTCCTGTTGTCCTTTTCCCACATCTACCTTTGCTTTTAGAAGGGGAAATAAAAAAAAAAAAAAAAAAAAAAAAAAAAAAAAAAAAAAAAAAAAAAAAAAAT